>NC_092377.1:124423264-124655634 GCF_030028105.1 Mobula birostris | reverse complement strand
ACAGTGTGACACTCTCTCGGTACTGACCCTCTGACATTGTGACACTCCCTCAGTACTGTCCCTCTGACATTGTGACACTCCCTCAGTACAGTCCCTCTGACAGTGTGAAACTCCCTCAGAACTGTCCCTCTGACAGTGTGACATTCTCTCAGTACTGTCCCTCTGACAGTTTGACACTCCCTCAGTACTGTCCCTCTGACAGTGTGATGCTCCCTCGGTACTGTCCCTCTGACAGTGTGACACTCCCTCAGTACTGTCCCTCTGACAGTGAGACACTCCCTCAGTACTGTCCCTCTGACAGTGTGACACTCCCTCAGTACTGTCCCTCTGACAGTGTGATACTCCCTCAGTACTGTCCCTCTGACAGTGTGACACTCCCTCAGTCCTGTCCCTCTAACAGTGTGACACTCTCTCGGTACTGACCCTCTGACATTGTGACACTCCCTCGGTACTGTTCCTCTGACAGTGTGACACTCCCTCTGTACTGTCACTCTGACAATGAGACACTCCCTCAGTACAGCCCGTATGACACTGTGACACTCCCTCAGTACTGTCCCTCTGATAGTCAGACACAACATCAATACTATCCCTCTGACAGTGTGACACTCCCTCAGTACTGTCCCTCTGACAGTGTGACACTCTCTCAATACTGTCCCTCTGACAGTGTGACACTCCTTCAGTCCTGTCCCTCTAACAGTGTGACACTCTCTCGGTACTGACCCTCTGACATTGTGACACTCCCTCAGTACTGTCCCTCTGACAGTGTGACATTTCCTCAGTGCTGTCCCTCTGACAGTCTGACACTCCCTCAGTGCTGTCCCTCTGACAGTGTGACACTCCCTCAGTACTGTCCCTCTGACAGTGTGACACTCCCTCAGTACTGTCCCTCTGACAGTGTGACACTCCATCAGTACTGTCCCTCTGACAGTGTGACACTCCCTCAGTACTGTCCATCTGACAGTGTGACCCTCCCTCGGTACTGACCTTCTGACAGTGTGACCCTCCCTCGGTACTGACCTTCTGACAGTATGACACTCCCTCAGTACTGTCCCTCTGACAGTGTGACACTCCCTCAGTACTATCCCTCTGACAGTGTGACACTCTCTCAGTACTGTCCCTCTAACAGTGTGACACTCTCTAGGTACTGACCCTGTGACATTGTGACACTCCCTCAGTACTGTCCCTCTGACATTGTGACACTCCCTCAGTACTGTCCCCTCTGACAGTGTGAAACTCCCTCAGAACTGTCCCTCTGACAGTGTGACATTCTCTCAGTACTGTCCCTCTGACAGTGTGACACTCCCTCAGTACTGTCCCTCTGACAGTGTGATGCTCCCTCGGTACTGTCCCTCTGACAGTGTGACACTCCCTCAGTACTGTCCCTCTGACAGTGTGACACTCCCGCAGTACTGTCCCTCTGACAGTGTGACACTCCCTCAGTACTGTCCCTCTGACAGTGTGATACTCCCTCAGTACTGTCCCTCTGACAGTGTGACACTCCCTCAGTCCTGTCCCTCTAACAGTGTGACACTCTCTCGGTACTGACACTCTGACATTGTGACACTCCCTCGGTACTGACCCTCTGACATTGTGACACTCCCTCGGTACTGTTCCTCTGACAGTGTGACACTCCCTCTGTACTGTCACTCTGACAATGAGACACTCCCTCAGTACAGCCCGTATGACACTGTGACACTCCCTCAGTACTTTCCCTCTGATAGTCAGACACAACATCAATACTGTCCCTCTGACAGTGTGACACTCCCTCAGTACTGTCCCTCTGACAGTGTGACACTCTCTCAGTACTGTCCCTCTGACAGTGTGACACTCCCTCAGTCCTGTCCCTCTAACAGTGTGACACTCTCTCGGTACTGACCCTCTGACATTGTGACACTCCCTCAGTACTGTCCCTCTGACATTGTGACACTCCCTCAGTACTGTCCCTCTGACAGTGTGAAACTCCCTCAGAACTGTCCCTCTGACAGTGTGACATTCTCTCAGTACTGTCCCTCTGACAGTGTGACACTCCCTCAGTCCTGTCCCTCTAACAGTGTGACACTCTCTCGGTGCTGACCCTCTGACATTGTGACACTCCCTCAGTACTGTCCCTCTGAGAGTGTGACATTTCCTCAGTGCTGTCCCTCTGACAGTGTGACACTCCCTCAGTGCTGTCCCTCTGACAGTGTGACACTCCATCAGTACTGTCCCTCTGACAGTGTGACACTCCCTCAGTACTGTCCCTCTGACAGTGTGACACTCCATCAGTACTGTCCCTCTGACAGTGTGGCACTCCCTCAGTACTGTCCATCTGACAGTGTGACCCTCCCTCGGTACTGACCTTCTGACAGTATGACACTCCCTCAGTACTGTCCCTCTGACAGTGTGACACTCCCTCAGTACTGTCCCTCTGACAGTGTGATGCTCCCTCGGTACTGTCCCTCTGACAGTGTGACACTCCCTCAGTACTGTCCCTCTGACAGTGTGACACTCCCTCAGTACTGTCCCTCTGACAGTGTGATACTCCCTCAGTACTGTCCCTCTGACAGTGTGACACTCCCTCAGTCCTGTCCCTCTAACTGTGTGACACTCTCTCGGCACTGACCCTCTGACATTGTGACACTCCCTCGGTACTGTTCCTCTGACAGTGTGACACTCCCTCTGTACTGTCACTCTGACAATGAGACACTCCCTCAGTACAGCCCGTATGACACTGTGACACTCCCTCAGTACTGTCCCTCTGATAGTCAGACACAACATCAATACTGTCCCTCTGACAGTGTGACACTCCCTCAGTACTGTCCCTCTGACAGTGTGACACTCTCTCAGTACTGTCCCTCTGACAGTGTGACACTCCCTCAGTCCTGTCCCTCTAACAGTGTGACACTCTCTCGGTACTGACCCTCTGACATTGTGGCACTCCCTCAGTACTGTCCCTCTGACATTGTGACACTCCCTCAGTACTGTCCCTCTGACAGTGTGAAACTCCCTCAGAACTGTCCCTCTGACAGTGTGACATTCTCTCAGTACTGTCCCTCTGACAGTGTGACACTCCCTCAGTCCTGTTCCTCTAACAGTGTGACACTCTCTCGGTGCTGACCCTCTGACATTGTGACACTCCCTCAGTACTGTCCCTCTGACAGTGTGACACTCCCTCAGTCCTGTCCCTCTAACAGTGTGACACTCTCTCGGTGCTGACCCTCTGACATTGTGACACTCCCTCAGTACTGTCCCTCTGACAGTGTGACACTCCCTCAGTACTGTCCCTCTGACAGTGTGACACTCCATCAGTTCTGTCCCTCTGACAGTGTGACACTCCCTCAGTACTGTCCATCTGACAGTGTGACCCTCCCTCGGTACTGACCTTCTGACGGTATGACACTCCCTCAGTACTGTCCCTCTGACAGTGTGACACTCCCTCAGTACTGTCCCTCTGACAGTGTAACACTCTCTCAGTACTGTCCCTCTGACAGTGTGACACTCCCTCAGTGCTGTCCCTCTGACAGTGTGACACTCCCTCAGTGCTGTCCCTCTGACAGTGTGACACTCTCTCAGTACTGTCCCTCTGACAGTGTGACACTCCCTCAGTACTGTCCCTCTGACAGTGTGACACTCCCTCGGTACTGTCCCTCTGACAGTGTGACACTCCATCAGTACTGTCCCTCTGACAGTGTGACACCCGCTCAGTACTGTCCCTCTGACAGTGTGACACTCCCTCAGTACTGTCCCTCTGACAGTGTGACACTCCCTCGGTACTGTTCCTCTGACAGTGTGACACTCCCTCTGTACTGTCACTCTGACAATGAGACACTCCCTCAGTACAGCCCGTATGACAGTGTGACACTCCCTCAGTACTGTCCCTCTGATAGTCAGACACAACATCAATACTGTCCCTCTGACAGTGTGACACTACCTCGGTACTATCCCTCTGGCAGTGGGACACTCCCTCAGTACTGTCCCTCTGATAGTGTGACACTACCTCGGTACTATCCCTCTGGCTGTGGGACACTCCCTCACTACTGTCTCTCTAATGATGTTCCCTTTTCCCAGTCACTGGTCTATTGAAGTGCTAAGGTTATTGCATGGAGGGAGTGCAGGGTAGATTTCGGATGATGTTGAGCAGACTCAAGGGACTGAGTTATGCAGGGAGGTTGTGTATTTTGGGAGTTATTCTTTGGAGCCTAGGAGAATGTGGTGCGTCTTCTGGAGGTACATAAAATCATGAGCATCAGAGATAGGATGAATAAACCCAATCTTTTACCAAGACTGCTGAATTAAGAACCAGAGGCTCCTGTTTCAGGAAAGAGGGGAGAGATTAAATGGAACTTGATGAGACAAGTTTTTCACTCAGTGGGTTCTCTGTACCCAGAACAAGCTACTGGTGAAAGTTCATGAGGCAGTACAATTGCTTTTAAAATTCAGTTGGACAGATACATGGATCAGAAAGTTTTATAAGGATATGGGAAAGAATCCAGCAAATGGGACTGGCATAGTCGACATTGGATGGGCTGAAGGGCCTGTTCCTCAGCTGTTTGACTCTATCGTCGTTCGACAGTGTGACGCTCTTTGAGCACTGACACTGAGGTGGCTTGTCTGATGTGCGGCATGTTAGCACAACACTTTACTGTACCAGCGACCAGTGTTCAATTCCCACTGCTCTCTGTAAGAAGTTTATACATTCTGTGTGGCTTCCTCATACATCCAAAGACACACTGATTGGCAGGTAATTAGTCATTCTAAACGGAAGAAAGGGAAGGAGGAGGGCAACGGAGGCATGTGATGGGCAAGAGGAGAGAAGTGGTGAGAGGGTAACCAGAATGGGGAATGGATAGAGGGAGAAGGAGGGAGGGAGAGAAATTACTGGAAGTTAGAGACATCAATATTCTTGCCTTTAGGTGGAAGGTTTCCCAGGGGTATATGAGGTGTTGCTATTTCAACCTGAGTTTGGCCTCATTGTGGCAGTAGAGTTGGCTATGGACAGACATGCAGAATGGGAATGGGTATTGAACTGGGTTGCTAATGGAGGATCTGCCTCTTGCAGTGGATGCAGTAAATATATTGAACAGAACAGTCCCTCAATCTGTGTCGGGTCTTAACGATGTAGACGAGGCCATACTGAGAGCATCGAATACAGTTGATTGCCCTAATAGACCCGGAGGTGAAGTGTTGTAACACATGGAAGGACTACTTGGGCCCTTGAATGATGGTGAGGAAGGAGGTCTAGGACAGGTGGGAATAGGGCGGGTGTAATATCTGCCCCTACTCCCTCCTTATTCTGGCTCATGCCCCCTTATTGACCAATCTTGGTGAAGGGTCTCGGCCCAAATATTCTCTCTTTATTCCTCTCTATAGATACTGATTGACCTGATGCATTACTCTAGTATTGTGTGTGTGCTGGCTATCTTTATTTGCCTCTCTCTCCCTCTCTCCTCCAATCTCAGTCCAGATTCAGGGTCCCAACTCAAAACACCTACGATTCCTTTCTTGCCACAGGCCTGCTGAACACTGACTTCCTCCTGTGACTTTTGTGTTTCTCCAGATTCCCACCTTTGCCATCTTTTATGTCTCCAGAGGTTGGAGGTTGGTAAGTATGCAAACGAATTGGAAATTGACAATGTTGTGATTAGCAGGGAAGCGTATCGAATGTTGTCACAGGACAAAATTCAGGTGAAAACTTCGATGGTGCAATGATGGAATTCAAACCGAATAAGTATGAGGTGATGCATTTTGGAAAGTCAATACCTACACTTAATGGTAGGGCCCCAAGTAAAGGTAAAAAGCAGAGAACTTTCAAAAATGCTGGAGAAATCAGCAAATCAGACAGAATGTCTGACTCATTGAGTTCCTTCAGCATTTTCTTTGTGTCGCTCAAGTTTTCCCGCATCTGCCGAATTGCTTGTGTTTATAAACAGGGTCTCTGAAACCATTGTGGTCTGATAGGTGTAACATAGGTGGATAGGATGGTGAAAGAGGCATACGGTATACTTCCCTTCATGAATCAGTGCGCACAATATAAGAGTTGGGATGATATGTTGCAATGTTACAAGCCACTGGTCAGATTACACTCGGAGAACTGCGTGCAGTTACGGTCATCACACTGTACAGAAGAAGTTACTGTGCTGGAGAGAACTCAGTGAGGATTTCCCAGAATGTCTCCTCCTGGATTGGAGGAAAATCTGTTTCCTTTTCTCCCTCTCACTCTCCTCCTCTCACTCTCTTCCTCTCTCCCTCACCCCTCTCCAACCCGTCTCTCCCCCTCTGCCCCCTTCCTCTCCCTCTCTAATTCACCCCTCTCCCCCTCCCTCTCCCTCACCCTCTCCCTCTCCCCCTCTCCCCTTCACTCCCTCTCTCTCTCTCTCTCCCTCTCTCACTCTGGAGTGAAGGAGGACCTGATAGGAATAGAATGCTAGGAGAGGTGCAGAGAGGGTTGATCACGAGAATGTATTTTTGTCATGGGTGATGTGTCAACAGCAAGAGGATGAAGGGCGAAGGTGCCAACGAGGGGCTTCAAAGGGGCTCAGAGGGGAAATTATTTTCTGCCAGTTGAGTATTGAATGCATTGCCAGGTGTTCCAGGCAGATACATTCAGTATGTTTAAGAGGTATTTGAACAGGCACGAGAATGAGCCACAACTAAGTCCACCAATAAACAGGATGTAGAACCCCATAAAGTTCATCAATGATCGGACTCTGCACAACGTCTCCCCACCATTAAACAGGACGTAGAACCCCAAAATTTGGCATTAATGATTGGACTGTGGGCAACGTCTCACACCACCAGTTCTTGCCAGAGTTGGCTACAAGCATGGGATTACATACCCAGAATCAGTCCACTGCTCATCTCCAGAGTTAATCAGACAGACACTTCAGGGGTCACTACCCTCTCCTACAGCAGCTGCACTGTGTGGATAAAATTGTTGAAGAGAATACTTATGTAACGCTCAGTTATATTGGCTCGTATATGTCTAGGGGAAATCCCACCCAGCACCTGACTCAAGGCTTCCCATGGAGTCAGTTGCTGCGCCACTGCCTCCTGAATCAATCCCAACCATCAATCATCAGCCAGCACACCCAGTACGTTTTACCAAGTACACTTTACAGATATTACTAAGTCTATGATATTAATATAAATTCGATACAGAAAAAGAAGTAATGAAAAAATAAGAGGCGCCAAGACTTATCGAAGTCCAAGTTCTTCGTGCACAACCATTGGAGCTCAGTCGATTCCTGATGACCACCCGGATCCTGTCGACTCACGGCTCGGGACCACCCGGAGTGATTGACCAGAGCCTTTCTGCACGTCTGCTGTCCTCCCCGTCTCTCCTCCGACTCCCCGCCAAAAACCCCGTCCCCAGTCATATGAGACAGCATTATCACCCGAAAACAAAACGATAACACAACCACCCACTGGCTAATAGCACCCTGCTGTCTGTATTAACCCAAGCAACTGTCTATCTAGAGACTTTCTCAGCATTTAACATAACAAAGAAGCATTCCCCAGTATAACATAATAAAGAAGCCATTTTAACTTTAACATACAAAACAAAAAGACCCCGTACATTCTCCCCCTACCAAATAAAAGTCATGCCCTCATGACTTTAACAGGATTCACCAGTGCTCCTTGTAAAACACAAAACCCAACCCAGGTGCATAAAGCAGTGACATAACTTCCCAGGGCTGCAGAGATCACACCCTGCTCTCCCGGCGCTGAATAAGTCAACCTCTCCGAGGGGTCTCTACTCCTGACCTATGTACTTCTTCTGCTGACTTTCCCTGTTCAGACACCCCAGGTGACACCCCGGGCCTACCTGTCGGACCCTCACCCTCACCGGGACTCCTCAGCCCCTGTGAGTCCTCTGCCTCAGGTTCTGGCTCCACCCTCTCCTCCCCCAATCCCGGATGTAATACAGGCGGCTCTGCAACACCCTCCCTCCTCTCCCCTAACTCAGTGAGGGAAGGGCCAGGAGCCTCTTCTCCCGGCACCTGGGAATCAGCGAACGGAAACAGGTACCACACGTCCGAATCATCGTCTTCCGATGACGTATCCCTTTACGAGGTGGGGACCGGCCCCGTCTCTTTCGCAGCAGGCTCTTCCCTCACCCCGCACCCTCGCAGTGTCCTCGTACTAGCCATAAACTCCCATTTGGGCTCTGGGTCTACCTTCACCTCTCGACCCAGAGACAACAGGTGCTTCCGATGGAGTACCTTGACAGACCCCTTCCCATCCTTTGGTCTCACCCGGTAAACAGGGAGATTCGGCATCTGACTCTCCACCACATAGGGGGCGGCTGCCCAACGATCCACCAACTTGTGCTTACCAGGTAGTCCTAAATTCCGGATAAGCACTCGGTCTCCCGGTAATAGCTGGACGAACTTTACTTTCTGATCATACCTCTTCTTATTCCGCTGATTCTGCTTGGTGGCTGCCGCCTCAGCCAACTCGTACGCCCTTTTCAACTCTCTCCCCATATCAGACACGTACTTCAGATATGGCTTCGAAGGTATTTCACCCGCTTCAGTCCCAAAACACAGGTCAATGGGCAACCTCGCTTCCCGTCTGAACATCAGATAATAGGGCGAGTAGCCAGTAGCGTCACTGCGAGTACAATTGTAACAGTGAACCAAATGGCCGATGTGCTGACTCCACTTACTCTTCTGTCTGATCTCCAAAGTGCCGAGCATGTCCAGCAGGGTCCGGTTAAACCTCTCGGGCTGAGGATTACCCTGCGGGTGATAGGGGGTGGTTCTGGATTTCTCAACCCCAAGCATACCCAGTAATTCATGGATAAGCCTGCTCTCGAAGTCCCGTCCCTGATCACTGTGGATCCACCGGGGAAGGCCATAATGAACAAAGTACTTCTCCCATAACACCTTCACCACTGTAGTCGCTTTCTGGTCCTTAGTGGGAAACGCCTGTGCATACATAGTGCAGTGATCCGTGAGGACCAAGACATTGGCGGTGTTGCTGGTGCCTGGCTCAATAGACAGGAAATCCATACACACCAGGTCCATGGGTCCCGCACTCTGCAAGTGGGATAACGGAGCCGCCTGCGCAGGCAAGGTCTTCCTCCTGTCGCAACGGCTACAGGTCTTACAGTATTCTTCCACCTCCCCCCTCATCCGGGGCCAGTAAAACCGGTCCTTGACTAATCCATAGATCTTCCCTACCCCTAAGTGCCCAGAATCATCATGTAGTGCCTGGAGCACAGTCTTCCGATACTTCTCAGGCATGACCAGCTGCCAGCGCCGGGGGTGGTCCGGAGGCGACGTGACCCGGTACAGGACGCGGTTCTTCAGCTTCAACCGAGGCCACTCCTTCAGTAGTAGGGGAACGGAGGCATGCTTCACCTTCTCCACCTGCCCCATATCACCCTGTCTAACCGCGTACCAGATAGTGCCAATGCTCGGGTCATCACGCTGAGCCGCCTCCGCTTCCTGCGGACTCAACTCCGGCAGCTGCCTGTTCCTCAGAGCAGTCACATTACAGTAAACAGTGGGTAGCACGTCATCATCAGCCCCCAGTTGATCCACTGCCCGATCCGTTCCCATCTGTGCTCCTACTTCCCCGTCGCTCCCAACTTGACACATGGCCTTCACTCCTGGGGCAGGGACACTCTCCCACTCCTCATCCGTGCCCGATCCCTCATGCGCCCAATGAGATAAAGCATCTGCGTTGATGTTCCGACTCCCCGGGCGGTACTTCAGGCTGAACTCATAGGCAGACAAGGCTGCTAACCACCGGTGCCCAGTAGCGTCCAGCTTTGCCGAGGTCAGGATATCAGTGAGGAGGTTGTTGTCAGTTCTCACCTCAAACTGGACCCCGTATAGATAGTCACCTAACTTGTCCACCACCGCCCATTTCAACGCCAAGAACTCCAGCTTGTGAGTGGGATAGTTTCTCTCAGATGGCGACAAGCTCCAGCTGACAAATGCCACCGGCCTCAATCCATTGCCCTGTTCCTGGTACAGGACAGCCCCCAGACCCTCGTGACTGGCATCAGTGTGTAGAACATACGGCTTCTGGGGATCAGCAAAAGCCAACACCGGGGCCTGTGTCAGCGCCCTTTTTAGAGATTGGAACGCCTCTTCACATTGAGCATCCCACATCAATCCAAAAGGCTCCCCCAGGTTCAAGTATCCTCCTACCTCCAGCCCTCGGTCTCCCTTCCTTTTCCTCCCCACAGGTGGATAACCACACAACAGCTGGTTCAATGGGTGACTCATTTTCGCATATCCTTTCACGAATCGCCGGTAATACCCACAAAACCCCAAAAACGAGCATAAGGCGCTCACCTTCTGGGGTCTCGGCCAGGTGGTTACTGCAGCTATCTTACCCGGATCAGTGGCCACTCCATTTCGCGAGATTATTTGCCCAACATAGCTGACCGATGTCTTACAGAACTGACATTTATTCAGGGAAAGTTTTAACCCTTCCTCCTTCAGCCGACTCAGCACCTTCAGCAGCCGCTCCTCATGCTCCTCCCACGTAGATCCAAACACTATCAGGTCGTCCAGGTACACCAATACGTCCAGCAGGTTCATATCCCCCACTGTCCTCTCCATGAGCCACTGGAAGGTGGCTGGGGCCCCCGATATGCCTTGGGGCATTCGTTCGAACTGGAAAAATCCCAGGGGGCAGATAAAGGCCGTCTTCTCTTTATCGGTCTCACTCATCGGAATCTGGTAATACCCACTCCGCAAATCCAATACACTAAACCACTGCGCCCCACTCAAACAGGCCAATGCGTCTTCCACCCTTGGGACCGTATACTGGTCGGGAACCGTGCGCCGGTTCAGGGTCCTATAGCCCACGCACATGCGTACCTTCCCATTTTTCTTCCTTGCCACCACTATGGGGGACACGTAGTGGCTTCGGGACTCCGCGGTAACCCCTGCATCCTTCAACTGCCATACATCTTCCACATCTGCTGGGGCCAATCGCCACGACCTCTCTCTAAACGGGGTGTCATTTGTCACCCGGATAGCGTGCCGAGTGCTCTTGGAACATCCCACATCACACTCGCCCTGAGAAAAGATATCCCCTAGCTTCAGCATCTTCTCCACCAGCCCGCTCTTATACTCCGGCGGTACAGGGGCGTCCTTAAAATTAAAGGCCTCCTTGGTCAGCCCCCGGTTCTCCAATAGTTTTCCTCCAGTGGGCCTCACGGGGGCGCTAAACATCACCGTCAACGGGAACAAGTGCGCAAGGGGCATCCCGCGCTTAAAGGTGATCTCCCTGTCCGTTATGTTCCTTACCATCACCCCCATCCGCCGTGCCTGTACAGCTGAGGGCCTCTGAAATTCAGCTCTCACCAGTGCCCCAGCCGGGAACCGGGACTCCCCTTCCAGGTTGTCTGGGGCGTCTACTAGCAGGGCCTCGCCCGCCGGTACTCCGGGGAATCTGGGGGTCCCCATCACTAATGCCGCCACCCCTGGCTGTATCACCTTAGGCCTCGCCTGAGTGCACCATGCCGTCCCTCGTTTGCACTCAGGATCCAGCCCTTAGGGGTCACCCACTCCTTCATACACCGCTCGAAACACTGGGTGTAGCGAGAGGGTCTCCAGAAAGTTCTCCCCTGCCTTCTTCTTACAGGCTCCCAAGAACCGTTGCACCAGAGGGGAGTTAGTCCCCACTAGCAGGGCAGCGCCACCGGTTTCCACCGGGTCCGGACAGACCAACACCAGCATCTCAAGGGCTTCCGAACTCCCACATCGCCCTCCGAGAATTCCAATCTCACTGACAGGTACCCATCGTACGGGTAATCACCGACCCAAATCTCCAGTGCATTAAATGAGGTTACTGACAAATGCTTCAGATATTTGCTGTAGAACAACCGGTACAGTAAGGTGACCTGTGATCCTGTGTCAAGGATGGCTTTTGCAAAGATTCCCTCTATCCGTAGGGACACGCTGGAACGGGGTCCCACCAGTCCTTCTGGACTAAGGGCTTGTACTTTCGGGGCTTCCATGGCTGCTTTCTGGGAACGTGTTCTTCCTGAGATTCTAGTCCGTTCCCTCATTGAGCCTCTCCTAAGTTTCCCGACGCCTCTCCTAAGTTTCCCGTCACCTCTCCCTTCTTAGTGGCCCGGAGGCCGTCCCCCTTCGGAGCATCTCGTCTCTTACAATCCCTCCACAAGTGACCCGTTACCCCACGGCTATAGCTCACCCCCGGCCACTCACATTCCCGCCGGAAATGCCCCTCCCTCCCACAGTTATAGCACCCGCTACCTGCCGCCTCTCTCCTCCCGGTACGCCCCCCGAAGGGAGTACCCCCCCCCCCCGTCCATCCCCTCAAGCGGTTGGTCCCTCCTCCCCGGGATCCCTTGGATTTCTCTGATCTCAACCCAGCTACCACCTCCTGAACCGCTGAAAGCCGACCCCGGGAGTTCGAGCCCCCTGTTCGGCCCGAAGCACTCTCCTCCTCCCGCACCTCCCTAATCAGCTGCCCGAATGATGGAGGTGGGCTCCTCTTATATGACTGCCGGATACTCCAAGCCATCCTGTCATCCTCCCGGGAACCTCTACATATCTGGCTCATCCTCAACTTCGCCACTTCGTCCGCCCTCACTACCCCTCGGCGCCGCAGTCCCGTAAGCTTCCCTTCCAGCCGGAAAATGTATTCTGAGAGCATTTCCCCTCTTCCCCACCCCATTTGTTGAAACTCCGCTAAAAGTCTCCAGGGATCGCCTGACAGTCCAAACACTTCCTCCAAAGCGTCCAAACACTCCGACAGGGAAGCCGAAGGGCGTTCCGCTCTCAACTCGCGGACTACACTTGCCGACCCGCCGCTTAAATTTACCACCAATCGCTGTCTCTTTTCCTCATCCGACACTGATCACGCCTCTAACAACTGGGACGTATTCTCAATCCATGCCTCATTGTCATCCTCCCCTTCCGGGGTGGGCCTGGCTCCTGAGAAAATTCTCAGCTTCGGGCGGGGCCCCTAAACCTTTCTCACCAGGGAGGTAATGGCAGCCGCTAACTCGGAGGTCTCACCCCTAACTGGGGGATGGGGCCTGGCCAAGCCTTCCCACTCCACGCCTCCAGCCCTGGCTACTGGCACCTCCCCTGGGACCTCATCTAGCTCCTCCTCCGGCACCTCCTCACGTTTGTCCTCCGGGTGTGGAGACCCCACGGCCCCACCTCCCCCTGGACGTGGACTGTCACTGATAGTTCCAACGTCAAGATGTTGGCACTCGTCCACACCAACATCCAGCTGGACTCCAGTTCTTTCCCACACCTTCTAGCTATAAGTTCTACCTGCCTGATACCTTTAATCAGACTCAACCCTCACACTAGTACATCTGCCGAAATGCGAAAATCGACCCCACTTAGCACGCAGGCATGATTCACCGGTACCTCCTCCAATTCACACCAATTTACAATCTTATCTCGATTCATCTTCGCACCACTTAACGCGACGACTATTACAGCTTTAGCGAAAATCCAAATCCAGGACGAGCCCCCACTTGTAACGCTCAGTTATATTGGCTTGTATATGTCTTGGGGAAATCCCACCCAGCACCCGCCTCAACACTTCCCACAGGGTCAGTCACCGCCCGAATCAATCCCAAACATCAATCATCAGCCAGCACACCCAGTACGTTTTACCAAGTACACTTTATAGATATTACTAAGTCTATGAGATTAATATAAATTTGATACAGAGAGGGAAATAATGAAAAAAAGGAGGCGCCACGGCTTATCAAAGTCCAAGTTCTTCATGCGCAACCGTTGGAGCTCAATCGAATCCGGACGACCACCTGGATTCTGTCGACTCACGGCTCGGGACCACCCGAAGTGATCGACCGGAGCCTCTCCGCACGTCCGCCGTCCTCCCCGCCTCTCCTCCGACTCCCCGTCTCTCCTCCGACTCCCCGTCTCTCCTCCGACCCCCCGACTCTCCTCCAACTCCCCGCCTCTCCCCCGACTCCCCCCCAAAAACCCTGTCCACCGTCCTCCCCGTCTCTCCTCCGACTCCCTGTCTCTCCTCCGACTCCCCGACTCTCCCCCGACTCCCCCCCAAAAACCCTGTCCACCATCCTCCTCGTCTCTCCTCCAACTCCCCGCCAAAAACCCCGTCCCCAGTCATATGAGACAGCATTATCATCCGAAAACAAAATGATACATGTACACCCATTGACTAATAGCACCCTGCTGTCTGTATTAACCCAAGCAAATGTCTAGCTAGAGACTTTCTCAGCATTTAACATAACAAAGAACCATTCCCAAGTATAACATAACAAAGAAGCCATTTAAAATTTTACATACAAAAAAGAAAGACTCCGTACACTTAAATTAGGAAAGGGAAACAAAAAGAGGAAGTATTCGCAAATGATTAACCCATTCAATCCAACAGTGACGTTATTTTAGCTTAGCCTGGGACTGCTGTACTGTGGGAGAGGTCTCTCAGGCAGAGCCCTCCCTTTCTCTGTAATCACACACCCCTCTCTCTCTCTGTAACCCCACTCTGGACCACACACCCCTCCCACTCTCTGTAACCCCACTCTGGACCACACACCCCTCCCACTCTCTGTAACCCCACTCTGGACCACACACCCCTCCCACTCTCTGTAACCCCACTCTGGACCATGCACACCTCCCTGTCTCTACAACCTGACCCTCTCTGGACCAGTTGTCTCATCCAATTTTCGGAGTCTCTTGATCAATAAATAGGGATGATGAATGGAATCCAGCTGATAGTTTCGAAAAGGCAAGTGATTTGAGACCACGTCAGGATTGAAGGTGCAGCCCAGATAGGTTAATTGACAATTTGAAACCATTCCGACTGTACAGCTATTCAGCACAGCCTGAAAGGAACTGATGGGAATTTACGAATAGAATGTGGGTGTTGGGATCACCCCTAAACTGTCAGATTTAGACTCGATGGGCCAAATGTCTCCAATGTCCTAAGGAGATATGGAATTGTAAACAGACTGGACTGAGAGTTTGTTGAGCAACAGGAAAGAATTAAATCTGAAAATGATATCTTTGCATGTTAAGTGGAAGTACAGAGTGGATCAGATCACTGAACTGTTCCCACAACCTATAAACTCACTTTCAGGGACTTTTCATCTCATGTTCTTCATATTTATTTTTTTTCTCTTTTGTATTGGCACAGTTTGTTCTCTTTGCACACTTGCTGATTGTCCGTCCTTTTGGGTGCAGTCTTTCATTGTTTCTATGGTGCTTCTTGGAGTGACTGTGTATGCCCGCAAGAAATTCATTCTCAGGGTTGTGTACGGTGACACATGTATACTTTGATAATAAATTTATTTCATCATTGCACCTTTGAAGTGGATTACCTTTAAGAAAATATGTTTATGACCGGAAATTTTGCGCTGGACAGAGTTTCCTAGCTGACAGATGAAGTGAACTTGGAGAAGGGGTGGATCGAGAGGAGGATCCTTGGAGAAATCAAGCAGATAAATATAGAATGGGGAGGTAGCAGAGAAAGGACAGGTGCAGGATTTTACTGAGAAAGGAGAAGTGCTGGATGCAGAGAGGAAACAAGAAAAGAGGATGTAATTCTGCAAGCTGCAGTAGAAAGGGAAAAGACTTGGAAAAATGGTGGTTCGTTCATCACAGGGGGAAAGGCAGGGTGAAAAAGTGGTTAGAGAAACGTTTTGAATGGAGGCAGAAAAAAGAGATCACTTTAACCAGAGGGTGGTGAATCTAAGCAATTCATTGCCCCAGGAGGCTGTGGGGTCCACATTATAGCATATATTTAAAGCAGAGGTGGATAGGACCTGGATTAGTCAGGGTGTCAATGGTTATGGGAAGAAGGCAGGAGAATGGGGTTGACAAAGATAATAAATCAGCCACGATGGAATGGCGCAGCAGACTCAATGGGCCGAATGGTCTATTTCTGCTTCATATGTCTTATGGACCTATGGTCACAATGAAGCATTCCGAACAGCCTAGTACAATGGTTTCAATCCTTATTTTTATGCCATGGACCCCTGCAATTAACCAACTGTCCGGAGTCCCCAGGTTGGGAACCCCTGGTCTACTGTTCAGTCTGGTCGTCATATTTTGGGAAAAGGTCTGTCTGTGTGGTAGAGATTGTTATGTACCCCGTAACTTGGTTGCCAAACCAGCAGAAATGGATCACTCAGTTGGAGTCTGGATTGCTGGAACTAAGGAAGTTTTATTAAAGAAATAAGCAACACAGTACTCTAATCAAAAGGATAATAAATACAACAGTTCAGCAATGATAGACACACATGTACACAGAATTAGGATAACAGGATCAATCAAGCTCTATCGTCGTCTAGGGGTAAATGACCAGTTTCAAAGTGACGCAAAGTTCAGTTCAATTGAGTTCAGTTCAGTTCACAGTAATCACTGCCATGCCGGTGGACAGGCGGGAAAGGGGGAAGGAGAGAGAGGGCGAAAGCCAATGAATATTCAAAACAGCTTCCACACAAACCTTCGATATTCCTCGCAGTCAGCTTTCGGGCGAGCCCTTTGTAATGTCTTCTGAGGTCACCGACTGTGACCCCTCCGTTTCAGATACGATCGTTCCTCTGCAGTGAACCTGGCACCCAGGCAAGGGCGGACACACACCAGGTTCCCGCCGATCGTAACTTTCCACCCTGTGCGGCTATGGCTTAGTACCGCGACTAGCCCTCCAAAAACTCCCATCAACTTGTGGGAGGCGCACCGCTTCCAGATTCTCGTTACCTCGTGGTGTCATGTGCATCCTGCCTTAGCGAACCTGTCCCTTTTTATCCCCCTGCTGGGGAATCGCCTGTCCATCACACTTCAAACAGTTCAGGGTTCAAACAGGAGCCGATCTTGACAGTTCTCAGACCAATGTCTCCTTCCATTAAACTCTCTCGTCTCTTCATTAACATTTCCAAATGCGGCTCCATTGTCTTCCTTACCTCTCTTTCTCCTGAAGACAGGTGGCAGATCAACTGCTGATCCCACTGGTGCCAGCACAGGACAGTTAACATCTTAGTCTATGTGTACTCTTTGTAACCCTCTTTTGTCACACCCCTCACCTTTAAGGATTTCTACCGGGGTAAAAATTACAAACACGAATACATTATTAGATACACACAAATATACATCTTCATTAGCTATTTGGCTAATACAGAGAATTTTAAGTTGTCAACACCTGACAGACAGTCAGCAATCATATTTTCTGTTCCTTTTATATGTATTATTAATAATCCCCTGAACCAGGCTCCAACTTAGCAAACTTCATAGTGGCCGAAAATACTGATGAATTGCGATCAGTGTAAGCTCTCATCGGGTTTCGTCCCGGACCACGATAACAAGGGTCGTCCCATCCCGCCTTAGTTTTCTCTCGCAAGGGCTTAGTAGGAGGGGGAGGGGTAGTAACCGCAGAGTTATTGCAAAACTTCCTACAGTACCCCACCATCTCCAAGAGCCTTCTGAGGGCCCTCTTGTCTGTCAGGGTTGGGATGTCAGAGATAGCCCGCACCTTAGCTTGCATCGCTGCCAGCTGCCCCTGTGTTACTACAATTCCCAGATAAGTGACCTTTGTGTGGCCGAACTCATTTTTTTCAAGGTTCACTATCAAGCTGGCTTCAGACAGCCGTATTACATCGCCAATATACACTTCTGTGTTCGTTAGCCCTTTCGTCACTGAATTACTCATTCTATAGGACTCTTGCTCACTAGGCTGACCTAGCGAAACAAACGTCCCAGTTCTTTGCATCGCCTCAGGACAATCAAACACACGTGTGTGAGCCGCTTAATTACTTCTCCTAAACAGTCGCTTTGTTCGGGGATTAAGGGAGAGACCTTATCAGCTGAGCTGGCCAAAACAATAGCCTTCTCCCATCTGGTCGATACCATACTCATCTTCTCAAAATTTTTTTTTCTTATCAGGGGGACCCTAGCTTCATTGATTTCCGCGCTAAAACCGACTAGGTTTGTTAGCATATCAAAAGCCTGTGACCGTCTCAGTTCGCGTCTGCCATAATCAATAACATCCTTCCTCCTGTGCAGCCAGTAAACCTCTTTCATGATTCCGCCAACTGTTTCCTTCAGCACCTCAAAATGTCCACCGAGGGGTACCTTGTGGGCCAGGTTAAAAATCTCATCCCCAGAGATTTTTGGCACCATCCCCCATTCCTCATCTGCGGTATTTGGCCTCCCTTCCTTCCTTAGCACCTCCCCCTTCACACCATAGCCTACTGGCTCTCTTCCTAACTCTGTTTCACAGCGACCTGTTTCCTCGTCTCGCTCCTGTGCCTGTATAAAGTCCTTCTTTTCTAATGATAAATCTACCTTAATTTCCCCACTTCCTCCTGTTTCATTACGTTCCTTCTTTTCACTTTCTACCCCCTCCTCGTACAAGGCTGGCAGAAACGTCTCAGCTAACTTTATATCAGCCTCTGCAGCCTTCCTCGACATCCGCCGAGTTACTGGGCAAACGGGATAAACTTGTGAGTCCATGGGCGGGGCCTCAATGCTGGCAGGCTGACTTGTCAATCTCACAGCTGGGAACACAATTCCCCCCGCGAAGTCATTACCGAGTAAGACTTCCACGCCTTTCATCGGTAATTCGGACCTCACCCTGATCGTGACTAGTCCAGAGACCAAGTTGCTTTGTAGGTGTATCTGGTGCAAAAGGACTGCCTCTGTCCCTTCCCCAATACCTTTGACCTTGACCTCCCCAGTCTGGGTCTCTGAAACCCAGACTGACACGCTCCCGTGTCTCTCCAGATCCGCACTGGAACTGGGTTTAACCCCTCCTTCATCGACACCAATCCGGCCGAGATAAACCTCTCGCGCCCTTCCTGAACTTTGGCAGACCTTTCCTCTCCTAGCAGTTCGTTTACCAGCTCGATACAGCCAGTCGAAATCGCCGTTTTTCCTTTCCCCGTCTCCTTCTTTGGGGCAAAGCACCTGGACGCAAAGTGTCCGACTTTCCCACAATTATAACAGACGCCCCCAGGAGACTTCCTACCAGACTGCTCCCGGTCTACCTTATCCTTCTCACTGTCCCCGGCTTATTTTCTGACTTTTCTGGCAGACTCTCCCCGCCGTCCTGACTACCCTTCTGGTAGCCTTTACTCGGGACAAACTTCATTTTATGTGTCAACGCGTACTCATCCGCTAACTTAGCAGTTGCGGCTAACGTGGCTGCCTCTTTCTCATCTAGGTAGGGTCTCATACCTTCAGGGACACATACTTTAAACTGCTCAATCAGAATCAGCTGTAGCAGTCGGTCATAATCCTCATCCACCCCCCTTCGAGGCGCACCAACTCTCACAATATGTCTGCATCTCACGGGGAAACTCTAAATACGTGCGGTCCCACTGCTTCCTCACATTCCGGAACCTCTGCCGGTATGCCTCCGGGACCAACTCATAAATCCTGAGGATGGCCTCTTTCACCACCTCATACCTCTGGGCATCTTCCGCGGACAAAGCTGAGTAAGTTTGTTGGGCTTTCCCTTTTAGTACACTCTGAAGCAAAACAGCCCACTTATCCCTCGGCCAGTCCTGACTTGTAGCAACATTTTCGAAATGGAGAAAGTACCGATCCACATCGGTACCGTCAAATAGGGGAAACAGCCTAAACTCCTGGGTCGCCCGGAACCCTCCACCTTGGTTCGGCATGGGCCCCTGCGCTGCCATCATCTTTAACTTCTCCAGCTCAAATTCCCTTTCCCTCTGCCTCTCTTCTTGCTCCAACTGTCTGTCCCTCTCTTCTCGTTCTAACTGTCTCTCTCTCTCTCTCCTGCCGTTCTAACTGTTTCCCTTTCTCCTGCCTTTCTAACTGTTTCTCTTTCACTTCGTGTTCTAGCTGCCGTACCCAGAACTCGTGCTCGAGTCTCAGTTTTTCAAGCTGCACCTGTACCGCGTCTCCACCAGGTTTTTCAATAGACACCACCTCCAGCTCCCCTTGGGGAAACACACCTTTAGATACGTAGTGCTCTGCGATAGCTCTGTGCATCTCCTCTCTCCACATTGTCGACTTCCCCTTAACAAGATTCAAGCGTTTGGCCACAGCTGCCAATCCCGCTTTCCTGGCATCCTCTTATGCCTCCAAGGTCAGCGCCTTTAGAAATTCCTCAATCTCCATTTCTGCTGTTTGCCTTTTCTTTCTTTCGGGAATTTAAACCCAACCAATGTACTCGGTCCCAAATTTAGCATTCAAAATTGTGGACGAGAACCCCACTTATGTTATGTGCCCCGTAACTGGGTTGCCAAACCAGCAGAAATGGATCACTCAGTTGGAGTCTGGATTACTGGAATTAAGAAAGTTTTATTAAAGAAATAAGCAACACAGTACTCTAATCAAAAGGATAATAAATACAACAGTTCAGCAATGAGAAACACACATGTACACAGAACTAGGATAATAGGATCAATCAAGCTCTATCGCAGTCTAGGGATAAATGACCAGTTTCAAAGTGACGCAAAGTTCAGTTCAATTGAGTTCAGGTCAGTTCACAGTAATCACTGCCATGCCGGTGGACAGGTGGAGGGGGAAGGAGAGAGAGGGCGAAAGCCAATGAATATTCAAAACGGCTTTCACACAGACCTTCGATATTCCTCGCAGTCAGCTTTCGGGCGAGCCCTTTGTAATGTCTTCTGAGGTCACCGACTGTGACCCCTCCATTTCAGATACGATTGTTCCTCTGCAGTGAACCTAGCACCCAGGCAAGGGCGGACACACACCAGGTTCCCGCCGATCGTAACTTTCCACCCTGTGCGTCTATGGCTTGGTCCCGCGACCAGCCCTCCAAAAACTCCCACCGACTTGTGGGAGGCGCAACGCTTCCAGGGTCTCATTACCTCGTGGTGTCGTGTGTGTCCTGCCTTAATGAACCTGTCTCTTTTTATCCCCCTGCTGGGGTATCGCCTGTCCATCACACTTCAAACAGTTCAGGGTTCAAACAGGAGCCGATCTTGACAGTTCTCAGACTGGTGTCTCCTTCCGTTAAACTCTCTCGTCTCTTCATTAACATTTCCAAATGCTGCTCCATTGTCTTCCTTATCTCTCTTTCTCCTGAAGACAGGTGGCAGATCAACTGCTGATCCTGCTGGTGCCAGCACAGGACAGTTAACATCTTAGTCTATGTGTACTCTTTGTAACCCTCTTTCATCACAAGATAAACTGAAATGATTCCAGATTCAGGGAGTTCAGTTCTGCGGGTTGACTGGAGGATGATTCTGTGCGTCTTTAGTGATGACGGTGGATAACTGAAAAAATGCAAAGAACTGGACGCAAGGCTCAACTATCCTCAGTGGATAACTGCACACCCTCCAGCACACTCATACACCAAGCCACTGGTTTCACATCCGCAGGGACAAGCAATATTTTTCACCTTCACAGTTTTGGGTTTAGGTTCAGCATGAACTTACTTCTGTATTCGAATCATAGAAAGCATGTTGACCGGATGCATCACGGCTTGGTGCAGAAACCGCTCTGTTTATGACCATAAGAAACTGCACATCAGAGAAACAAGCCTCCCCTCCATGGCCTCTGCCTACACTTTCTGCTGCCTCAGTAAAGCAGCCAGCATTGTCAAAAACCACACACACCCCAGACACTCTCACCTCTCCCCTCTCCCAACAAGTCAGGTCAAGTTTATTGTCATTTAATTATCTTCATGTATACCTCCAAACGATGCAACGTTTCTCTGAACCAACGTGAAAGTACAGTAATAGACATGACATACATGCACAAATAATTTAATGATTAAGACCTACAGATAAATTAAACATAAATAAACAAAGTAAATTTAATAAATTAAATATTATAAGGCACAGACAGATTAGCCGGTGACACCTTGAATGCAATAAGGCAGGGAGCTTAGAGCCCTCCGCTGCCCGCCGCTGGGACCCACGGATAGCAATTTTTAGCGGCCCCAGGAACAAGTTTACCAGTACATCCTCCTCCCTCCTTGCCCCCACCATCTTCCCACCCCATGGGTGACCGCATGTGAAGAAGGTGGGGCTAAAATGCATCCCGAGAGAAGCAGCCTTTTCAGATACTCGGACGGGGTCTGCAGCCTCGCACACTCCATGTACATGTGATATTCCATCTTTTCCGGTCCGCAGAAGCGAGAGGTGGCTGGAGATCCCCGTACAAACCAATGAACTTACTACATGAACACACACACTCTTCTTTTTCTCTTCTTCGGTTGTCCATCGAAATTCGATGATGACGTCCACTCCTTTAACGGTGAGATCTTTGATGACTATACAGTCCGATCCTGGACCCACATGCTCTATTGCAGGTGGGACATGTATATGTGGTAGTGGTGGCAACTATGGCTGCATTTCTCCTGGCTCTCTCCTGCTGTCTTCTGGTTGTTGTTTCCATCTCCAGAATACGAAACCTGTCCCTACACAATTGTCGCTAAATGGTACGGTCAGCAGCAACATCCTCCAAGTCCTCGGGTCTAATCTTGCACTTCCTTAAGCGCTCCTTCGGCCCTTCAGCTGAGCATCGATCATGATGTAGCTGACCGAATAACACTCTGCTGGGTAGATGACATGAGGGCATCCTTATCACGTGCCCCAGCCACTGTAGCTGACGCTGTGTGATCATGACCTCAATAATACTGCAATTGGTCTTTACAAGTGTTTCAGTGTGAGGCACCTGCTCACGCCAGGTAATTCCCAGGAAGCACTGGAGGCAGCTTATGTGGAAACACTCCAAGAACTTGATATGATGGCTGTAGGTTACCCAAGCTTCACAGCTACAAAGGAGGTTGGTGACACAGACTGCTTGGGATACGGCGACCTTTGTGGAGGCTCCTCTTCTGAAAGACTCTACGCTGAAGTCTCCCAAAGGCAGCTGATGCCTGTTTAATGCGGCTCTGGATGTCGTTGTCAATGCCGCTATCCTCAGAGAGAATGATCCCAGATAGTTGAAAGATGGCACTACTGACAGCTTTTCATCACCAACGTGAAGGCAGGTAGAGTGAGTGGGACACTGGTACTCCATTGGCAAACCTCTTCTGTCTTGGTGGTATTGACAGTCAGCCCCATCCTGCTGTACGCTCTCACTGCCACAGCAAGGACAGTCTGAAGATCCTCCGGAGTATGGGCAACAAGACCACAGTGGTCTGCATACTGCAGCTCCAGGACCCGCTCTCTACGGAGTTTAGTGGTTGCGTGGAGCCTCCTGATGTCAAAGAGGTTGCCATCTAATCTGCCACACCGCTGCTGTCTTCAATCTCGTTGTGGAGAAGCTTGGTAACACACAAGAGGAAGATGTTGAAGAGCACTGGCTCTAGCACACACCCCTGCCTCACCCCTGTGTGTACAAGGAAGGGCTCGGGCTCTTGTCTTCTTATGGTCACCCGAGCGGTCATCCCATTGCGGAACTGGCGGAGGATGTTAACCTGCGGACAGCCAAACCTGCGGAGGACATCCCATAAGAGCTCCCTTTACACAGTGTCGACTGCTTTGGAGAGGTCGACAAAGGCCATAAACAGGTCCTGATGTTGCTCCAGGCACTTTTCCTGAAGCTGCTGGGCTGTGAAGATCACGTCGATCGTACTCCTGTTCTTCCTAAATCCACACTGCGATTCAGGCAGCATGACTCAGTGATGTTGCTGATGAGTCTTTCAAGCATCACCTTAGCGAGGACTTTTTCAGCAACAGAAAGGAGTGATATGCCCCTACTATTGCTGCAGATGGCCTTGTTACCCTTGTTCTTATAAATTAGATTAGATTAGATTGTGAGGACACTCAGTCCTCGTTTATTGTCATTTCAAAATGCATGCATGCATTAAGAAATGATATAATGTTCCTCCAGAGTGATATCACAAAAAAACAAGACAAACCAAAGACTAACACTGACAAGACCACATAATTAAAACATATAGTTACAACAGTGCAACACAATACCATAATTTTATAAAGAGCAGACCATTGGAACGGTAAAAAAAAAGTCTCAAAGTTCTGATCGACTCCCGATAGTCCCCTATAGCAGGCGGCAGAAAGGAGAAACTCTCTCTGCCATAAACCTCCAGGCACCGTCAACTGTCAATGCATTGGAAGCACCCGGCCACAGGTGACTTTAAGTCAGTCCGAAAAACTTCGAGCCTCCGACCAGACCTTCGACACCGAGCACCATCTCTGCCGAACGCTTCGACCCCGTCCCAGCCGCCGAGCAACAAGCAGCCGAGGATTCGGGGCCTTCCCCTCCGGATATTCTGGATCACACAGTAACAGCGGCAGCGATACAACAACGATAACAGCGATGTTTGCATTTCTCCATTGCTGTAGGATGTTCTCATCAGTCCAGGCCTTGGTGATATACCGGCAGAGTGTGCGCATACACATGTACCCTCCGTTCCTCAGTAACTCAGCAGGGATATTGTCAGTGCCAGGGGACTTGTTGTTCTTAAGGGAATGGGCAGCTGATAGAACCTCCTGGAAGATTGGTGGTAGACTGCAGTTCAGGCAGTTCGTCCAGGATGGTGGGGTCTGCGTCAGAGTCCTGATTAAGCAGGGTATTAAAATGCTCAGCCCACCTCAGCAGAATGGTATTCTGATTCTTCAGAAGTGTTAGACCATCTGCTGTTTTCAGGGGAGTAACGCATCGATTTATTGGGCCGTAGATTGTTTTGACAGTATTGTAAAAATTTTGCATGCGATTATTATTGGCAAAGGACTGGATTTCATGTGCCTTTTCAGTCCACCACTCATTATGCATGGCCCGTATTGCCTTTTGCACTTTCCCCCGAGCTGCCTGCCAGTGCTGCCTGCTGCTGGTGGATGGAGGGTTGTCTAAAGTTGCCCGGTGTGCTTTGTGCATGTCCTTAAGCAAGTTGTGGATGGTGTCTGAGTTATCGTCAAACCAGTCTTGGTGTTCCTGCTCTAATGGCCGATGGATTGGGCTGCTGCCTCATAGAGCGCAGAGCTGATATAGGTCCACTGTTGTTCCATGGTATTTTCTGAGCTCAGACAAGGTACCAACTCCCTTAGTTTCTCAGCTAGGATGTGTCGAAACTCACTTCTTGCTTCTGTGTTTCTCAGGCAGTTGCAATTTAGCCGCTTTTTATTGGGTTTTTGAAAGCGTACCTTCATATGGAGCTTGGCCGCAATGCACTCTGCACCTCTCATGGCACGGGAGATGAGAACATCCTTGATGCCACTATGTCTCACAATGATGAAGTCGATCATGTGCCAATGTTTAGAGCGAGGGTGCATCCACGAGGTCTTATATTTTGCCTTCTGCTGGTATATGGTATTGGTTATAGTAAGGTTATGCTCAGAGCAAAGAGTAAGTAGCCTCATGCCATTTGCATTCACCTTGCCAATACCGTGCCTACCTAGCATTCCATTCCATATCATGTTGTTTGGTCTTACCCTAGCATGAAGTCCCTAAGCAAAAGGATCTTATCATTCTTAAGAATCAAGCAAAGAACTTCATCCAATGTCTGATAAAACCATTCCTTGGCCTCATTCTCAGATGGCAAATTTGGTGCCTAGGCACTGAGAATCGTGGCATAGCGTTTCTTTGCCGGGGGATATGGAGGGTCATTAGTCTTTCACTAATGCCAACAGGTGTCTCTGTGAGACTTGGTAGAAAGGTGTTCTTGATGGCCAGTCCTACTCCGTGGAGATGTTGTCTACCTGGAAGGAAACCTTTCCAGAAGAAGGTATAATTCATCCCTTCCTCTGTTAAGGAGCCTGGTCTCACTCGGGCAGCAGTGTCAATGTTGTAGCGCCTCAGCTCAGCAGCGATCAAGGCTGTTCTCCGGTGAGGTCTGTCAGAGATGCCATACGAGTCCAGGAGAGTCCTTACATTCCATGCTCCCAGTTTTAGGTTGTATTGTTTCTTATTTCGACCACAGTAGTGGAAAACCCAATAAGCACGGTAACCTATCCAGGTGACTGATTGAATGGGCAATTTTTAGGCCACCTTTTCTGGGCCCTTCCCCAACTGGGGTAAGCAATGCGGTCCCTAAATAGGGCTGCTAAGCCGCACAGGAGTCTGCCAAAAACAGCTGCCACTCAGTCCCAGCTGCTAGCGACCAAATACCTAGTGCCGCTGCCGTGCAGGGTTCTGACTAGAAGCTCCCAGTCCATTCCTACCTGCTCCCGTTGCCAGACGCTCCATCGCCATCAGACTTCAACCATATGTATTGTTCACCGTGGTCAGAGGTGGAGACCTGCGCAAGGAAGATTTTAAAGTGCTACACGGGGTGGGCCATCCCCAGTAGCACTAACTTCACCATGATGAGGTAAATCCCAGTGACAAGGGTGATCCCAGAACAACCGATCCCATATCTTGGCTGCAGGAGGCTGCCACGTCCTTGGTCTGTTAAGGCCTGCCTATTGCGCGCGCCAGCAGTATTGCTTTTCTGTCAGGGTGTGCTCCCTTAGCCTTGTCTCAACAGACTTACCGCAAGGCAGTGGGACTATTTGCCCATAGCTGGGACAGTGGTTGACGAGTGCCAGGGCGTGTTCACACAGTGGTGGGCCTGCACGCCACGTCTCTGGGGCCCACTGCTGCTCCGAGATACCCTGTAGTTTAACCTGGGACCGTAAGATACCCAATTTCCGTGTGTGGCCCCAAGGAGGCACTGCAGGAGTCTTGATAGTGGAGAGGTTCTGAACTGGCAGGAGGAGGCTTACAGACTTGGCTGCTCTTTTCACCCTCTATTAAGAAGGCTAGCCAGCGGCAGTAGCTGTAAGCAGACAGCACTATGTGGCGTACACTGACTATAAGCACTACCACACTACTGCACTAAATGCTTCACAGGCACCCTGTGAACAAATACACACACACACTCACACACAGACACACACACACAATATCCTGGAGGAAATCAGCAGGACACACAGCATCCATGTAAAAAAGTACAGTCGACGTTTCGGCCTGCTGAGTTCCTCCAGCATTTTGAGTGTGTTGTTTGAATTTCCAGCATCTGCACATGTTCTCTTGTTTGTGAACTTATTACAGAGCACCATTCTATGCAGCACCCTCCACCCCAGGTCCCCGATGTACATGGGAAAGACACCCTTGTAAAAGAACTTCAGTTGGGGAGAGCGGCCTCTTTCGCAGGTGGAAAATCCGACCGCTGCTGCGTGTCAAGACGCCGCAGGGCTTGTTCCTTTTTCGCAAAAAATACATTTGTTATAAATTCAAACCACAGCAGTCACATTACAAACAGAACCAGACAAGTCATAACTAATTCCCCATCCTCATCGAGGGAAACATTTTCTGGTGCATTGTCCTGGCGGGACAGAAGAATCAGAAGCCCTGCACATTGGCAGTGGTTGGGATTTGAATCCACGCCTCCCCGGTGACTGAACTCTTAACCCAGCGATTTTGATCGCTTGGCACAATACCACCCAGCTCGGTACAACTGTTTGCTGCCAAGTGCTGTGCGGCGCTTTCGGGTGAAGTTGAGGTTGTGCTGCAGGGGTTCGGTGTGGGGAGGGGACACCACAGAGCAATGTTCTTCCGCCACTAGATGGAGGGAGGGGGGATAGGGTGAAGTGAGGAAGCCCTCTGAATGATTGAAATGGTATTCCATCCCAGGGGGCAGAATGTACGGCAACAGTGCTTTTGATTAACGCTAATTAACGCATCGTCTGCGGACTTAAGAAAGAAAAGGCTTTATTCTTGTAAATATTTTGAATATCAATAAAGTTTATAGGCAAAACATAGAACAGAACGGCACAGTACAGACCATTCGATCCACATAAGAACATGAGAATTAGGAGCAGGAGTAGTTCATCTGGCCCATCGAGCCTGCTCGCCATTTAATCAGATCATGGCAATGTTACAAGCATCTGGTCAGACTGCACTAGAAGAACTGCATGCAGTTACGGTCATCACACTATACATAGGAAGGTATTGCGCTGGAAGGAACTCAATGAGATTTACCAGAATGCCTCCTAAATTGGAGGACATCCATTTTCTTCTCTCTCTCTCTCTCTCTCTCTTTCTCTCTCTCTCTCTCTCTCTCTCTCTCGTTCTCTCCCTTTCTCCCTCTCTCCCTCCCTTCCCCTCAACAAAAGTGAGGCACAGAGAAGGTCGATCACTAGTATGGATTTTTGTCATGGCAGAGGTGCCAGCAACAAGAAGAAGCAGGACGAAAGAGCCAAGGAGGAGTTTCAAAGGGGGTGTGAGAGGAAATTATTTTCAGCTGGTTTAGTTTTGAATGTATTGTCAGAGATGCTCCAGGCAGATACATCCAGCATGTTCAAGAGACATTGGAACAGGCACGAGATTGGGCAGGAACAGAAGGATACAGACCTAAACGGACAAAAGGTCGGATGAGACAGCAGGAGCGTGGTGGTCTGGAGAGTCCATTGCTGTCCTGGATAAAGCCGGGAGTTGAGAACCACTACCAAGTCCACCAAAAAACATGACGTAGAACCCTACAAAGTCCACCAATGATCGGACTCTGCAAAACAGCTCACCACCAATAAACAGGACATAGAACCCCACAAAGCTCACCAATGATCGGACTCTGTACAGTCTCACCAGCTTTAAACAGGATGTAGAACCCCAAAAATTACATCAATGATCGGACTCTGTACAATGTCTCAACCAGTTCTTGCCAGAGTTGGTTACAAGCATGGAATTACATACCCAGGATCAGTCCACTGCTCGTCTCCGGAGTTAATCAGACAGACACATCAGGGGTCACTGCCCTCTCCTGCAGCAGCTGCAATGTGTGGATAAAATTGTTGAAGAGAATACTTAAGTCAAGAAGGGGAAACAAAATGAGGAAGTATTCACAAACGATTAACCCATTCAATCCAACAGTGACATTATTTTTGCTCAGCCCAGGGACTGCTGCACTGTGGTATAGGTCTCGCAGGCAGAGCCCGCCCTCACTCTGTAACCCCACTCTGGACCATACAGCCCTCCCTGTCTCTGCAACCCCGACCCCATCTGGACCAGTTGTCTTGTCCAAATTTCGGAGTCTCTTGATCAATAAGTAGGGATGATGAGGGGAATCCAGCTGATAGTTTCGAAAAGCCAAGTGATGCGAGTCCTCATCAGAATTCAAGGTGAAGCCCAAATAGGTTAATTGTCCATTTTAAACCATTCCGATTGTACAGCTATTCAGCACAGCCTGAGAGGAACTGACGGGAATATACGAATACATTATGGGTGTTGGGATCACCCCATAAACTGTCAGATTTAGACTCAATGGGCCAAATGTGTCCAATGTCTGAAGGAGATACAGAATTGTAAACAGACTGGACTGAGAGTTTGTTGAGCAATAGGAAAGAATTAAATCTGAAAATGTTATCCTTCAGAATGAATAGAAGTACAGAGTGGATCAGATCACTGAACAGTTCCCACGAACTATAGACTCATTTTCAAGGATTTCTCATCTCATGATCTCAATATTTATTGTTGTTGTTTTTTCTTTTCTCTTTTGTGTTTGCCCGGCTTGTTCTCTTTGCACATCAATTGATATTCCGTCCTTTCGGCTGCGGACTTTCACTGATTCTATTGTACTTCTTGCATTAACTGTGAAATTCAGTCCCTGGCTTGTGTATGATGACACATGTGTACTTTGATAATAAATTTATTTTAGCTTTGCACTTCTGAAGTGCATTCGCTTTATGACTAGATGTTAATGACTGGAACTTGGGCACTGGTCAGAATTTTGAAGCTGACAGATGAAGCGAACTTGGAGAGGGGGTGGATCGACAGGAGGATCATGGGAGACTTCAGTGAGCTAATTATAGGATGGGAGGTAGCAGAGAAAAGGCCGGTGTAGTTTTTACAGAGAAAGGAGAAGTGTACAATGCAGGGAGGAAGAAAGAAAAGAGGATGCAATTCTGCCAGCAGGACTAGAAAGGGGAAAGGCATCGGGAAAGTGTGCTTAGGTCATCACCGGGGGCAAGGCAGGACAAAGAAGTGTTCAGAGAAATGTTTTGAATAGAGGCAGAAACAAGAAATCACTCTACCCAGAGGGTGGAGAATCTGTGCAATTCATTGCCCCAGACGGCTGTGCAGTCCAAGTCATTGGATATATTTAAAGCAGAGGTTGATACGTTCTTGATCAGTCAGGGTGTCAATGGTTATGGGAAGCAGGCAGGAGAATGGGGCTTGAGAGAGATAGTAAATCAGCCACGATGGAATGGCGCTGCAGACTCAATGGGCCGAATGGTCTATTTCTGCTTCTCTGTCTTATGGACTTATGGCCACAATGAAGCATTCTGAAAAGCCTAGTACAGGGGTTCCAAACATTTTTTATTCCATGGAGCCCTACCATTAACCAAGGATCCGCAGACTCAGGTTGTGAACCCCTAGTATGGTAGTCAGATTTCGGGAAAAAGTCGCCGTGTGTGGTAGAAATAAGTTGAAATTATTCTAGGTTCAAGGATTTCAATTCTGCTGGTCGATTGGAGAATGATTCTGAGGGTCTCTCGTGATGAGGGTGGAGAATTGGAAAAAATTGCAAAGAACTAGACAGAATGCTCAACTATCCTCAGTGGATAACTGCACACCCTCTATATAGCACACTCAAGTATCAAATCACTGGTTACACGTCCACAGGGACAAGCAATAATTTTAACTTTCACAGCTTTAGGTTCAGTTTCAGCATGAACTTCCTTCTCTATTCGAATCATAGAAAGCATGTTGACCGGATGCATCACGGCTCGGTACAGCAACCGCTTTGCCTTTGCCAAGAAACTGCACATCACAGAAACAAGTGTCCCCTCCATGGCCTCTGCCTACACTTCCTGCTGCCTGAGTAAAGCAGCCAGCATTGTCAAAAACTCCCACACACCGGATATAGTCTCTTCTCCCCTCTCCCATCGAATCAAGTCAAGTTTATTGTCATTTCATTATATACATGTTCACCGTCAAACGGTACAATGTTTCTCTGGACCAAGGTGTAAAGCGCATAACATATATGCACAATAACTTAAAGGATAAAATCTACAGAGGAATTAAGCATAAATTAATAAAGTAAATGTTATAAATTAAACATTATAGGCACAGACAGATTTCCTGGTGACAATTTGAATGCCATATGGCATGGCGTTCAGAAGCCTCTCTGTGCTCCAACTCATCATCATTGTTGCTGAGGCCAACCAATGTTGTGTCATCCGCAAGCTAGATGGCACGGTTTGAGTCATATGTCAGGAGTGTGAATTCCAGGGGACTCACCCGTGCTCAGTGTTATGGGAGGAGACACAGTTTTGCCTGCACAGACTGATTGTGGCCTTTCTGTTAAGAAGTCCAGGATCCAGTTACAGAGGAAGTTTTTAAGACCCGGTGAGAATAGTTTCCCCACTATTTCCTGGGGTATGATGGTGTTAAATGCCGAAATGAAGTTTATAACAGCAGCCTGACATTGGAGACCCCATCTTCCAATTGGGGCAGCACAGAGTGGAGGGCAGAGGTCACTGATCATAAGTGGATCAATTCAAGCAATAATCGAATTGCAAAGGGTCCAATGTGACCAGGAATAAGGCTTTAATGCGTTCCATGAGCAGCACTCAAAGCATTTCACAATAATTGATTTTAAAGGTACCAGACAATACTCATTTAAACAGATTACTGTCACCTTCCTTAGAACTGGAATGAAGGTTTTTGTCTTGAAAACCGGGGGAACAATGTGCATTTCAGAAGTATTGAATATATCGTCAGCACCTCAGTTATCTGGGCTGCACAGTCTTGGAACCCAACCTTGTCTGTTTTCAGGCCCCGCAGCTTTGTGTGAGTTGACTTGGTCAGGGTCTTCCTCAACTCACCTTACAGAACATTTGCTTTACTAGGGGGACTGTTGCCTGTGTAACCAAGTCTACTAATTCACCACCCTCTGGCTAAAAAAATTCTTTTCACATCTCAGTGTCAAAGTTGCTTTCCTCTATCCTGAGATTGTGCCCTCTTGTCCTGTAATCCCCCACAATGGGAAACATCGTTTCCACATCTAATCTCTCTAGGACTTTCAACATTCTAAATGTTTCACTGAGCACAAAGCAAACACCAGTTGAGATCACTGGTCGGCTTGCGATTGAGCACTGGACCGATTTTGAGGAGCTCCTTACATATTCATTTCTTAGCACCCAAAAACATGATTATCAATTAAGGGGAATGTCCTAAGCCTTTAAAGAGCTCGCGCCAGCGCTCTGTACTCCGAAGAGTTAGAAGTTTTAAATCTCGAAAGCTGGTGTGGTTGGGACCGTCTCGTAACAGAATATGTGTTTTGTGAATTTGCTTGTATTGAGATCAAACCCCTCATGTTACTGGACGCTCTCAGTTTACGTCAAAGCCAGTAGAGGGACTCACATCTTTATTTACATCATTGAATCAGATATGTATTTAATATTTCAATAATATTTGATAAATATTGTAAATATATTGTTTGATTAAGCATTTTTGTTGGTTGCAGAATGCATCGTGCGTCATATGTAAAGTATGTAAATGATATATGTTATTAAGTCATCACAGCATATGCACACGCCTTGTAAAGTAAACACGAAACTGTGACCATTTTCCTGGGTCCCGTCTTTTACTTGCACTTACTTTCATGTTTTGGAGTTACAAAACATAACTGTGGCGACGAGGTGTTTTTAAATTGAACCCAAGATGACTACTGACATGTTGAAGCGCAGCGAGACTTTCGAGTTAAAAATAAAAGCAGGCCAGCATGTGTCTTTTCAGAAGTGAGAGGGGAAACATATTTGAGTTATAAAAAGCAGGAAATAGACAAGTTTAATATACAGTATTATATGATCCGCTGTTTTAATAAATGGAAGGAGGTAGCCAAGAGACACCAGCCCCCTAAGCCCCCTAAGAGAGATAAAGGGCCGCATAAGAATAATCACCCGGCCTCCCAACCGCCCCTGGTATGGTATCCCATGTTGGCCCCTAGTGCCCCGAATGCTACCCGGAGGGGGACACAGAGGAATTGAAGTATTGTCAAGTTTCCCAGTTTGCCATAGTGCCATCTCTCTTGGCCTTTTTGTCTCTCATTTCCATTTTACTTTCTCAGAACTCATGGTTGAGTAAAATACCTAGATAAAAATGTTTTGGCATTGTTTGAGAAATAAGGCCTATGGTATGTGCAGCAATAGCTAAATAAAGAGTTAAGATTGGGTACATCATACTTCATCACCCTCATAATTTTACTAAGCCAACTAAGCCTAGGTCAATTTTGAGTTGTTTAGATGCTGTCCTTCAAACTAAGAGTCTGCATTACTTTCTGTCCTCCCTCTTAAGGCCTGCAAGCTCATAGCCTACGTATTGCACTAAACCAATGTCTTGATCCACAGCTTTCATTTTTAGACCAGTACGACCTTTGCTCTTGTTCTTGCCTTTTTTTTTTTGCCTGGTATAGCAGCATTTTATGGTGTCAGCAGGGGCCCATCAGGGCCTCCAGCCCAGGGGCACTGGCCCCACTAAATCTGGCCCTGGCTGGGAGCTGACCCAAATGCAAGACACAGACACTGAAGCACCAGGAACAGGACTCGGAGTGTCAAGAAAGCAAGGGAAGCGGGGAAGAAAGGACGCTGGACATGACACAGGCTCTGGATGAGAATAGGATGCAGGGCCTGGGCTAGGACATGGACAAGGAACCGGGACGAGGATCTAGCAACAAAGAGCCTGGACTAGTGACACTGAACTCTGGAACCAGAGCCTCAACGTGGACCCAGAACCTGGGTCTTGGTTGCGGTTCAGAACCTGGGTCTTGACTCGGAACCAGAAACCAGGTCTAGGCTGGGACTCAGGACTAGGATCTTGGCAAGGACAGAACGTGGCTACAGAACTGGACGTGGAACTCCTGCACAGGACGAGGTACATGGACAGGACGAGAACGCAAAGCCTTGACTTGGACAGAACAAGGTTCTTTGACATGGCTTGGACAGGACGAGGTTCTTGGACGTGGCTTGGACAGGATGAGGGAACCCCAGCAAAGGGTGAGGGAACCCAGCACCGGGCTGGGTGAGGCAGATGGACAGGATGAGAACACGAAGTCTTCACTTGTTCGAGAGAGACAGGAATGCAGAGTCTTGGTCGAGGGAGACAGGAATGCAGAGCCTTGGTCGACGGTGGACAGGAACGCAGAGCCTTGGTCGAGGGAGGACAGGAACATGGAACACATAGCCTGGACCCCTCCTTGGGAACAGGATTTGGGGCAGGGCTCTACACAGAGACAGGAACCTTCCCAGGGAGCAGGACGTAGGGCCAGGACTCATACACAGAACACTGAGAGACAGATCTCCGCTCAAGGTAGCGGCAAATGGCCGGACCTACCTAGCGAAGGCGAGAACACAACGAGGCAGTTTCAAACAGCGAAAGACAGTTCCTTATCTAGACACAGAAAGGCCCCGATCTTGCCCTGGCAGTTGAACCTGATGGCGTTACAGGCGAGGCTTCAGGCGAAGGTAGCAGGCGAGGCTTCAGGCGAAGGTAGCAGGCAAGGCTTCAGGAGGAAGGAGAAGGGGAGGGAAGGGAACAGTCCAGCAACTGAAGCTGAACCCAGGAGCTGTTTATGTAGCCAACCCAATATGAGAATCATGTGCCTCAACTAAGGCACACACAGGACAAGGGAAAACCGGTAAACCTGGAATAAGGATCAATGGACCGGACCGTGAACCGGAATCTGGACGTCACGGACTGGACCATGGCATGTTTTTATATTCAAGTCCTCTAGCATTACATTTACCTTCCTCACCACCGATTCAACCTGCAAATGAACATTTAGGGAATCCAGCACGAGAACTCCCAATTCCCGTTGCAATTAGGATTTTTCAATTTTTTTCCCCATTTAAAAAATAGTCTATGCTTGTATTCCTTCTGCCAAAGTGCAGAATCATACATGTCATGACATTATATTCCATTGGCCACTTCTTGGCCTATTCACTGAAACTGTCTAAGTCCTTCTGCAACCTCCCAGCTTCCTCAACATTATTTGTCTTTCCACCTATCTTCATATCATCCGCAAACTTCGCCTTAAAGCCATCAACTTTGTCCTTCAGATTATTGACATACAATGTAAATAAGAAGCGGTCCTACACAGACCCCTGTGGAGCACTGCTAGTCACCAGCAGCCAATCAGAAAATGCTCCCTTTATTACCACTTTTTGTCTTCGGGCAGATAATGCTCTATCCATGCTAGTATCATTTCCTGTAATGCTGTCAGCTCTTATCGTGTTAGGCCGATTCATATGATGCAGCTTGTCAAAGACTTTATGAAATGCCAAGTATACAGCATCTACCGATTCTCTTTTGACTGTCCTGCTTACTATTTTCCTAAAGAATTCAGCCAGACAAGATTTTTCCTTCAGGAAACTATATTGACTTTGGCCTACTTTACTTTGTGTTACCAAGTACCCCAAAACCACATACTTAATCAAATCCAAGATCTTACCATTCACAGAGGTTAGGCTAACTGGTCATAATTTCCTTTCTTCTGCCTCAATCCCTTTTTGAAGAGTGGACTGACATTTTCAATTTCCCTGTCCTTCTGAACTAGTCCAGAATTTAGCAGTGAAAGATCATTACTAATGACTCCACAACCTTCAGCTGCCTCTTTCAGAACGCTGGGGTGGTCTACCTGGTCCAACTGACTTAACTACCTTCAGACCTTTTAGTTCGCCAAGTACCTTCTCTCTGGTAATAGCACCTCCACTCACTTCTGCCCCTTGACACTCTCAAACTTCTGGCGTACTGCTAGTATCCTCCACAGTAAAGAATGATGCAAATAGTTATTTAGAACATAGAACAAAGAATTCAGAAAACTTACAGCACAATATAGACCCTTTGGCCCACCCATAGCCCTCTATTTTCTAAGCTCCATGTACCTATCCAGGAGCCTCGTAAAAGACCCTATTGCATCCACCTTCACGACCTTCGTCAGCAGCACATTCCACGCACTCACCAGTCTCTGCGTAAAAAAAAACTTACCCTGATATCCCCTCTGTACCTCCTTCCAAGCACCTTAAAACGGTGTCCTCTCATGTTAACCATCTGAGCCCTGGGAAAAAGCTTCTGACTATCCACACGACCAATACCTCTCATTATCTTATACACTCCTGTCAGGTCACCTCTCATCCTACGTCGCTACAAGGAGAAAAGGCCAAGTTCACTCAACCTATTTTCATGAGGCATGCTCGCCAATCTAGGCAACATTCTTGTAAATCTCCTGTGCACCCTTTCTTTAGTTTCCACATCCTTCCTGTAGTGAGGAGACCAAGTGGGGTGTGACAAGGGCCTTATATAGATGTAACATTATCTCATGGCTCTTGAAATCAATCCCATTGTTGATGAAGGCCAATACACCGTATGCCTTCTTAACCACAGAGCAGCTTTGAGTGCCCTATTCCCTCGGGCTGTAACCTCTGACAGCCCTCCACACTATACACAACACCCGCAACCTTTGTGTCATCAGTAAATTTACTAACCGATTCCTCCACTTCCTCATCCAGGTCATTTACAAAAATCACGAAGAGATGGGGTCCCAGAACAGATCCCTGAGTCATGCCACTGATCACCAAACTCCATGCAGAATATGACCCGCCTACAACCACACTTTTCCTTCTGTGTGCAAGCCAGTTCTGGATGCACAAAGCAATGTCCCTTTGGATCCCATGCCTCCTTACTTTCTCAATAAGCTTTGCATGGGGTACCTTATCAAATGTCTTGCTGAAATCCATATACACCACATCTACTGCTCTACCGTCAATAATGTGTTTAGTCACATTTTCAAAAATTCAATTAGTCTCGTAATGCACGACCTGCCTTTCACAAAGCTATCCTGACCATTCCTAGACATACTATAACTCTCCAAATGTTCATAGATACTTCCTCTCAGGATAATGCTCCATCAACTCACCAACCAATGAAGTAAGACTCACTGATCTATAATTTCCTGGGCTATCCCTACTCTCTTTCTTGAACAAGAGAACAACATCTGCAACCCTTCAATCCTCCCGAACCTCTCCCGTCCACATTGATGATGCAAAGATCATTGCCAGAGGCTCAGCAATCTCCTCCATCGTCTCCCACAGTAGCCTCAGGTACATCTCGTCTGGTCCAATGACTTATCCAGCTTGATGCTTTCCAAAATCTCCAGCACATACTCTTTGCTAATGTCTATATGCTGACGTTTTCAATCCACTGTAAGTCATGCTTACAATCGCCAAGGTCAATGATAGAGATCTAGAAGATTATAAGGCTAGCAGGAAAGAGCTTAAGAATGAAATTAGGAGAGCCAGCAGAGGTCATGAGAAGGCCTTGGCGGACAAGATTAAGGAAAACCCCAAAGCATTTTGCAAGTATGTGAAGAGCAAGAGGATAAGGCGTGAGAGAATAGGACCAATCAAGTATGACAGAGGAAAAGCGTGTATGGAATCGGGGGAGATGGAAGAAATACTTAATGAACACGTTGCTTCAGTATTCACCACGGGAAAGGATCTTGGTGATTGCATGGATGACTTGAAGCGGACAGAAAAGCTTGTGCAAGTAGATATCAAGGAAGAGGATGTACTGGAGCTTTTGGAATGCATCAAGTTGGATAAGTCACAGGGCCCAGATGGGATGTACCCCAGGCTACTGTGGGAAGTGAGGGACGAGATTGCTGAGCCTCTGGCAATGATCTTTGCTTCATCAATGAGGACGGGAGAGTTTCTGAAGGATTTCAGGTTTGCAGATGTTGTTCCCTTATTCAAGAAAGGAAGTAGGGTTAGCCCAGGAAATTATAGACCAGTGAGTCTTACTTCAGTGGTTGGTAAGTTGATGGAGAAGATCCTGAGAGGCAGGATTTCTGAACATTTGGAGAGGCATAATATGATTAGGAATAGACAGCATGACTTTGTCAAAGGCATGTCTGCCTTACGGGCCTGAATGAACTTTTTGAGGATGTCACTAAACACATTGCTGAGCATAGAGTAGTAGGTGTAGTCTATATGGATTTTAGCAAGGAATTTGATAAGGTGCGCCATACAATGCTTATTGAAAAAGTAAGGAGGCATGGGATCCAATGGGACATTGCTTTGTTGATCCAGATCTGGCTTGCCCACAGAAGGAAAAGGGTGGTTGTAGATGGGTCATATTCTGCATGGAGGCCACTGATCAGTGGTGTGCCTCAGGGATCTGTTCTGGGACGTGATTTTTATTAATGATCTGGATGAGGAAGTGGAGGGATGGGTTAGTAAATTTTGCTGATGACACAAAGATTGATAGTGTTGTGGATAGTGTGGAGGGCTGTCAGAGAGTACAGTGGGACATTGATAGAATGCAAAACTGGGCTGAGAAGTGGCAGATGGAGTTCAACCCAGATAAGTGTGAGGTGGTTGATTTTGGTAGGTCAAATATAATGGCAGAATATAGCATGAATGACAAGATTCTTGGCAGTGTGGAGGATCAGAGGGATCTTGGGGTCCAAGTCCATAGGAATCTCAGAGCAACTATGCAGATTGACTCTTTGGTTAAGAAGGCATACAGAGCATTGGCCTTCAATGTTTAAGAGTTTAAGCGCCGAGAGGTAATATTGCAGCTGTATATGACCCTGGTCAGACCATACTTGGAGTACTGTATTCACTTCTGGTCACCTCACTACAGGAAGGACGTGGAAACCATAGAAAGGGTGCAGAGGAGACTTACAAGGATGTTTCCTGGATTGGCGAGCATGCCTTCTGAAAATAGTTGAGTGACACAGGATGAGAGGTTACCTGACAGAGGTGTACAAGCTAATGAGAGGCATTGATCATGTGGATAGTCAGAGGCTTTTCCCAGGGCTGAAATGGCTAGCATGAGAGGACATAGTTTTAAGGTACTTGGAAGTAGGTACAGAGGAGATGTCAGAGGTAAGTTGTTTTTTTTTTTACGCAGAGAGCGGTGAATGCGTGGAATGGACTGCCGGCGGTGGTGGTGGAGGCTGAAACGATAGGGTCTTTTAAGAGACTCCTGGATGAATACATGGAGCTTCGAAAAATAGAAGGCTATGGGTAAGCCTAGGTAGTTCTAAGGTCGGGACATGTTCGGCACAGATTTGTGGGCCGAAGTGCCTGTATTGTGCTGTCAGTTTTCTATGTTTCAATATCTGTATCCCTAAATTACTCCCTATCTCAAAAACTCTTACACCCATCCATATCTCTGTAACCCCTTCAGAGCTCCCAGCCCCTGTAACCCCGAAACCTTCCCTATCTCTGTAACCCCTACACCCTTCCTGACCTCTGTAACCCCTACACCCTTCCTGACCTCTGTAACCCCTACACCCTTCCTGACCTCTGTAACCCCTACACCCTTCCTGACCTCTGTAACCCCTACACCCTTCCTGACCTCTGTAACTCCTACACCCTTCCTGACCTCTGTAACCCCTACACCCTTCCTGACCTCTGTAACCCCTACACCCTTCCTGACCTCTGTAACCCCTACACCCTTCCTGACCTCTGTAACCCCTACACCCTTCCTGACCTCTGTAACTCCTACACCCTTCCTGACCTCTGTAACCCCTACACCCTTCCTGACCTCTGTAACCCCTACACCCTTCCTGACCTCTGTAACCCCTACACCCTTCCTGACCTCTGTAACTCCTACACCCTTCCTGACCTCTGTAACCCCTACACCCTTCCTGACCTCTGTAACCCCTACACCCTTCCTGACCTCTGTAACTCCTACACACTTCCTGACCTCTGTAACCCCTACACCTTTCTCTATCTCTGTAACCCCTACACCCTTCCTGACCTCTGTAACCCCTACACCCTTCCTGACCTCTGTAACCCCTACACCCTTCCTGACCTCGGTAACCCCTACACCCTTCCTGACCTCTGTAACCCCTACACCCTTCCAGACCTCTGTAACCCCTACACCCTTCCTGACCTCTGTAACCACTACACCCTTCCTGACCTCTGTAACTCCTACACCCTTCCTGACCTCTGTAACCCCTACACCCTTCCTGACCTCTGTAACTCCTACACCCTTCCTGACCTCTGTAACCCCTACACCCTTCCCTATCTCTGTAACCCCTACACCCTTCCTGACCTCTGTAACCCCTACACCCTTCCTGACCTCTGTAACCCCTACACCCTTCCTGACCTCTGTAACCCCTACACCCTTCCTGACCTCTGTAACCCCTACACCCTTCCTGACCTCTGTAACTCCTACACCCTTCCTGACCTCTGTAACCCCTACACACTTCCTGACCTCTGTAACCCCTACACCCTTCCTGACCTCTGTAACCCCTACACCCTTCCTGACCTCTGTAACTCCTACACCCTTCCTGACCTCTGTAACAACTACACCCTTCCTGACCTCTGTAACTCCTACACCCTTCCTGACCTCTGTAACCCCTACACCCTTCCTGACCTCTGTAACCCCTACACCCTTCCTGACCTCTGTAACCCCTACACCCTTCCTGACCTCTGTAACTCCTACACCCTTCCTGACCTCTGTAACTCCTACACCCTTCCTGACCTCTGTAACCCCTACACCCTTCCTGACCTCTGTAACCCCTACACCCTTCCTGACCTCTGTAACTCCTACACCCTTCCTGACCTCTGTAACCCCTACACCCTTCCTGACCTCTGTAACACCTACACCCTTCCTGACCTCTGTAACCCCTACACCCTTCCTGACCTCTGTAACCCCTACACCCTTCCTGACCTCTGTAACCCCTACACCCTTCCTGACCTCTGTAACCCCTACACCCTTCCTGACCTCTGTAACTCCTACACCCTTCCTGACCTCTGTAACCCCTACACCCTTCCTGACCTCTGTAACCCCTACACCCTTCCTGACCTCTGTAACCCATACACCCTTCCTGACCTCTGTAACCCCTACACCCTTCCTGACCTCTGTAACTCCTACACCCTTCCCTATCTCTGTAACCCCTACACCCTTCCTGACCTCTGTAACTCCTACACCCTTCCTGACCTCTGTAACCCCTACACCCTTCCTGACCTCTGTAACTCCTACACCCTTCCTGACCTCTGCAACTCCTACACCCTTCCTGACCTCTGTAACCCCTACACCCTTCCTGACCTCTGTAACCCCTACACCCTTCCTGACCTCTGTAACCCCTACACCCTTCCTGACCTCTGTAACTCCTACACCCTTCCTGACCTCTGTAACTCCTACACCCTTCCTGACCTCTGTAACCCCTACACCCTTCCTGACCTCTGTAACTCCTACACCCTTCCTGACCTCTGTAACCCCTACACCCTTCCTGACCTCTGTAACTCCTACACCCTTCCTGACCTCTGTAACTCCTACACCCTTCCTGACCTCTGTAACCCCTACACCCTTCCTGACCTCTGTAACCCCTACACCCTTCCTGACCTCTGTAACTCCTACACCCTTCCTGACCTCTGTAACCCATACACCCTTCCTGACCTCTGTAACCCCTACACCCTTCCTGACCTCTGTAACCCCTACACCCTTCCTGACCTCAGTAACCCCTACACCCTTCCTGACCTCTGTAACCCCTACACCCTTCCTGACCTCTGTAACCCCTACACCCTTCCTGACCTCTGTAACTCCTACACCCTTCCTGACCTCTGTAACCCCTACACCCTTCCTGACCTCTGTAACTCCTACACCCATCCTGACCTCTGTAACTCCTACACCCTTCCTGACCTCTGTAACCCCTACACCCTTCCTGACCTCTGTAACCCCTACACCCTTCCTGACCTCTGTAACCCCTACACCCTTCCTGACCTCTGTAACTCCTACACCCTTCCGGACCTCTGTAACCCCTACACCCTTCCTGACCTCTGTAACCCCTACACCCTTCCTGACCTCTGTAACTCCTACACCCTTCCTGACCTCTGTAACCCCTACACCCTTCCCTATCTCTGTAACCCCTACACCCTTCCTGACCTCTGTAACCCCTACACCCTTCCTGACCTCTGTAACCCCTACACCCTTCCTGACCTCTGTAACCCCTACACCCTTCCTGACCTCTGTAACCCCTACACCCTTCCTGACCTCTGTAACTCCTACACCCTTCCTGACCTCTGTAACCCCTACACACTTCCTGACCTCTGTAACCCCTACACCCTTCCTGACCTCTGTAACCCCTACACCCTTCCTGACCTCTGTAACTCCTACACCCTTCCTGACCTCTGTAACCCCTACACCCTTCCTGACCTCTGTAACTCCTACACCCTTCCTGACCTCTGTAACCCCTACACCCTTCCTGACCTCTGTAACCCCTACACCCTTCCTGACCTCTGTAACCCCTACACCCTTCCTGACCTCTGTAACCCCTACACCCTTCCTGACCTCTGTAACTCCTACACCCTTCCTGACCTCTGTAACTCCTACACCCTTCCTGACCTCTGTAACCCCTACACCCTTCCTGACCTCTGTAACCCCTACACCCTTCCTGACCTCTGTAACTCCTACACCCTTCCTGACCTCTGTAACCCCTACACCCTTCCTGACCTCTGTAACCCCTACACCCTTCCTGACCTCTGTAACCCCTACACCCTTCCTGACCTCTGTAACCCCTACACCCTTCCTGACCTCTGTAACCCCTACACCCTTCCTGACCTCTGTAACCCCTACACCCTTCCTGACCTCTGTAACTCCTACACCCTTCCTGACCTCTGTAACCCCTACACCCTTCCTGACCTCTGTAACCCCTACACCTTTCCTGACCTCTGTAACCCATACACCCTTCCTGACCTCTGTAACCCCTACACCCTTCCTGACCTCTGTAACTCCTACACCCTTCCCTATCTCTGTAACCCCTACACCCTTCCTGACCTCTGTAACTCCTACACCCTTCCTGACCTCTGTAACCCCTACACCCTTCCTGACCTCTGTAACTCCTACACCCTTCCTGACCTCTGCAACTCCTACACCCTTCCTGACCTCTGTAACCCCTACACCCTTCCTGACCTCTGTAACCCCTACACCCTTCCTGACCTCTGTAACCCCTACACCCTTCCTGACCTCTGTAACTCCTACACCCTTCCTGACCTCTGTAACTCCTACACCCTTCCTGACCTCTGTAACCCCTACACCCTTCCTGACCTCTGTAACTCCTACACCCTTCCTGACCTCTGTAACCCCTACACCCTTCCTGACCTCTGTAACTCCTACACCCCTCCTGACCTCTGTAACTCCTACACCCTTCCTGACCTCTGTAACCCCTACACCCTTCCTGACCTCTGTAACCCCTACACCCTTCCTGACCTCTGTAACTCCTACACCCTTCCTGACCTCTGTAACCCATACACCCTTCCTGACCTCTGTAACCCCTACACCCTTCCTGACCTCTGTAACCCCTACACCCTTCCTGACCTCAGTAACCCCTACACCCTTCCTGACCTCTGTAACCCCTACACCCTTCCTGACCTCTGTAACCCCTACACCCTTCCTGACCTCTGTAACTCCTACACCCTTCCTGACCTCTGTAACCCCTACACCCTTCCTGACCTCTGTAACTCCTACACCCATCCTGACCTCTGTAACTCCTACACCCTTCCTGACCTCTGTAACCCCTACACCCTTCCTGACCTCTGTAACCCCTACACCCTTCCTGACCTCTGTAACCCCTACACCCTTCCTGACCTCTGTAACTCCTACACCCTTCCGGACCTCTGTAACCCCTACACCCTTCCTGACCTCTGTAACCCCTACACCCTTCCTGACCTCTGTAACCCCTACACCCTTCCTGACCTCTGTAACTCCTACACACTTCCTGACCTCTGTAACCCCTACACCCTTCCTGACCTCTGTAACCCCTACACCCTTCCTGACCTCTGTAACCCCTACACCCTTCCTGACCTCTGTAACCCCTACACCCTTCCTGACCTCTGTAACCCCTACACCCTTCCTGACCTCTGTAACCCCTACACCCTTCCTGACCTCTGTAACTCCTACACCCTTCCTGACCTCTGTAACCCCTACACCCTTCCTGACCTCTGTAACCCCTACACCCTTCCTGACCTCTGTAACTCCTACACCCTTCCTGACCTCTGTAAACCCTACACCCTTCCTGACCTCTGTAACCCCTACACCCTTCCTGACCTCTGTAACTCCTACAGCCTTCCTGACCTCTGTAACTCCTACACCCTTCCTGACCTCTGTAACCCCTACACCCTTCCTGACCTCTGTAACCCCTGCACCCTTCCCTATCTCTGTAACCCCTACACCCTTCCTGACCTCTGTAACTCCTACACCCTTCCTGACCTCTGTAACCCCTACACCCTTCCTGACCTCTGTAACCCCTACACCCTTCCTGACCTCTGTAACTCCTACACCCTTCCTGACCTCTGTAACCCCTACACCCTTCCTGACCTCTGTAACTGCTACACCCTTCCTGACCTCTGTAACTCCTACACCCTTCCTGACCTCTGTAACCCCTACACCCTTCCTGACCTCTGTAACCCCTACACCCTACCTGACCTCTGTAACTCCTACACCCTTCCTGACCTCTGTAACTCCTACACCCTTCCTGACCTCTGTAACCCCTACACCCTTCCTGACCTCTGTAACCCCTACACCCTTCCTGACCTCTGTAACTCCTACACCCTTCCTGACCTCTGTAACCCCTACACCCTTCCTGACCTCTGTAACTCCTACACCCTTCCTGACCTCTGTAACCCCTACGCCCTTCCTGACCTCTGTAACCCCTACACCCTTCCTGACCTCTGTAACCCCTACACCCTTCCTGACCTCTGTAACCCCTACACCCTTCCTGACCTCTGTAACTCCTACACCCTTCCTGACCTCTGTAACCCCTACACCCTTCCTGACCTCTGTAACTCCTACACCCTTCCTGACCTCTGTAACCCCTACACCCTTCCTGACCTCTGTAACCCCTACACCCTTCCTGACCTCTGTAACCCCTACACCCTTCCTGACCTCTGTAACTCCTACACCCTTCCTGACCTCTGTAACCCCTACACCCTTCCCTATCTCTGTAACCCCTACACCCTTCCTGACCTCTGTAACCCCTACACCCTTCCTGACCTCTGTAACCCCTACACCCTTCCTGACCTCTGTAACCCCTACACCCTTCCTGACCTCTGTAACCCCTACACCCAACCTGACCTCTGTAACCCCTACACCCTTCCTGACCTCTGTAACTCCTACACCCTTCCTGACCTCTGTAACCCCTACACCCTTCCTGACCTCTGTAACCCCTACACCCTTCCTGACCTCTGTAACTCCTACACCCTTCCCTATCTCTGTAACCCCTACACCCTTCCTGACCTCTGTAACCCCTACACCCTTCCTGACCTCTGTAACCCCTACACACTTCCTGACCTCTGTAACCCCTGCACCCTTCCTGACCTCTGTAACCCCTACACCCTTCCTGACCTCTGTAACTCCTACACCCTTCCTGACCTCTGTAACCCCTACACCCTTCCTGACCTCTGTAACTCCTACACCCTTCCTGACCTCTGTAACCCCTACACCCTTCCTGACCTCTGTAACCCCTACACCCTTCCTGACCTCTGTAACCCCTACACCCTTCCTGACCTCTGTAACCCCTACACCCTTCCTGACCTCTGTAACCCCTACACCCTTCCTGACCTCTGTAACCCCTACACCCTTCCTGACCTCTGTAACCCCTACACCCTTCCTGACCTCTGTAACTCCTACACCCTTCCTGACCTCTGTAACCCCTACACCCTTCCTGACCTCTGTAAGTCCTACACCCTTCCTGACCTCTGTAACCCCTACACCCTTCCTGACCTCTGTAACCCCTACACCCTTCCTGACCTCTGTAACTCCTATACCCTTCCTGACCTCTGTAACTCCTACACCCTTCCTGACCTCTGTAACCCCTACACCCTTCCTGACCTCTGTAACCCCTACACCCTTCCTGACCTCTGTAACTCCTACACCCTTCCTGACCTCTGTAACCCCTACACCCTTCCTGACCTCTGTAACTCCTACACCCTTCCTGACCTCTGTAACCCCTACACCCTTCCTGACCTCTGTAACCCCTACACCCTTCCTGACCTCTGTAACCCCTACACCCTTCCTGACCTCTGTAACTCCTACACCCTTCCTGACCTCTGTAACCCCTACACCCTTCCTGACCTCTGTAACTCCTACACCCTTCCTGACCACTGTAACCCCTACACCCTTCCTGACCTCTGTAACCCCTACACCCTTCCTGACCTCTGTAACCCCTACACCCTTCCTGACCTCTGTAACTCCTACACCCTTCCTGACCTCTGTAACCCCTACACCCTTCCCTATCTCTGTAACCCCTACACCCTTCCTGACCTCTGTAACCCCTACACCCTTCCTGACCTCTGTAACCCCTACACCCTTCCTGACCTCTGTAACCCCTACACCCTTCCTGACCTCTGTAACCCCTACACCCTTCCTGACCTCTGTAACTCCTACACCCTTCCTGACCTCTGTAACCCCTACACCCTTCCTGACCTCTGTAACCCCTACACCCTTCCTGACCTCTGTAACTCCTACACCCTTCCCTATCTGTGTAACCCCTACACCCTTCCTGACCTCTGTAACCCCTACACCCTTCCTGACCTCTGTAACCCCTACACACTTCCTGACCTCTGTAACCCCTGCACCCTTCCTGACCTCTGTAACCCATACACCCTTCCTGACCTCTGTAACTCCTACACCCTTCCTGACCTCTGTAACCCGTACACCCTTCCTGACCTCTGTAACTCCTACACCCTTCCTGACCTCTGTAACCCCTACACCCTTCCTGACCTCTGTAACCCCTACACCCTTCCTGACCTCTGTAACCCCTACACCCTTCCTGACCTCTGTAACCCCTACACCCTTCCTGACCTCTGTAACTCCTACACCCTTCCTGACCTCTGTAACTCCTACACCCTTCCTGACCTCTGTAACCCCTACACCCTTCCTGACCTCTGTAACCCCTACACCCTTCCTGACCTCTGTAACCCCTACACCCTTCCTGACCTCTGTAACCCCTACACCCTTCCTGACCTCTGTAACTCCTACACCCTTCCTGACCTCTGTAACCCCTACACCCTTCCCTATCTCTGTAACCCCTACACCCTTCCTGACCTCTGTAACCCTTACACCCTTCCTGACCTCTGTAACCCCTACACCTTCCTGACCTCTGTAACCCCTACACCCTTCCTGACCTCTGTAACCCCTACACCATTCCTGACCTCTGTAACCCCTACACCCTTCCTGACCTCTGTAACCCCTACACCCTTCCTGACCTCTGTAACTCCTACACCCTTCCTGACCTCTGTAACCCCTACACCCTTCCTGACCTCTGTAACCCCTACACCCTTCCTGACGTCTGTAACCCCTACACCCTTCCTGACCTCTGTAACTCCTACACCCTTCCCTATCTCTGTAACCCCTACACCCTTCCTGACCTCTGTAACTCCTACACCCTTCCTGACCTCTGTAACCCCTACACCCTTCCTGACCTCTGTAACCCCTACACTCTTCCTGACCTCTGTAACTCCTACACCCTTCCTGACCTCTGTAACCCCTACACCCTTCCTGACCTCTGTAACCCCTACACCCTTCCTGACCTCTGTAACCCTACACCGTTCCTGACCTCTGTAACTCCTACACCCTTCCTGACCTCTGTAACCCCTACACCCTTCCTGACCTCTGTAACCCCTACACCCTTCCTGACCTCTGTAACCCCTACACCCTTCCTGACCTCTGTAACCCCTACACCCTTCCCTATCTCTGTAACCCCTACACCCTTCCTGACCTCTGTAACTCCTACACCCTTCCTGACCTCTGTAACCCCTACACCCTTCCTGACCTCTGTAACTCCTACACCCTTCCTGACCTCTGTAACCCCTACACCCTTCCTGACCTCTGTAACCCCTACACCCTTCCTGACCTCTGTAACTCCTACACCCTTCCCTATCTCTGTAACCCCTACACCCTTCCTGACCTCTGTAACCCCTACACCCTTCCTGACCTCTGTAACTCCTACACCCTTCCCTATCTCTGTAACCCCAACACCCTTCCTGACCTCTGTAACTCCTACACCCTTCCTGACCTCTGTAACCCCTACACCCTTCCTGACCTCTGTAACCCCTACACCCTTCCTGACCTCTGTAACCCCTACACCCTTCCTGACCTCTGTAACCCCTACACCCTTCCTGACCTCTGTAACTCCTACACCCTTCCTGACCTCTGTAACCCCTACACCCTTCCCTATCTCTGTAACCCCTACACCCTTCCTGACCTCTGTAACCCTTACACCCTTCCTGACCTCTGTAACCCCTACACCCTTCCTGACCTCTGTAACCCCTACACCCTTCCTGACCTCTGTAACCCCTACACCCTTCCTGACCTCTGTAACTCCTACACCCTTCCTGACCTCTGTAACCCCTACACCCTTCCTGACCTCTGTAACCCCTACACCCTTCCTGACCTCTGTAACCCCTACACCCTTCCTGACCTCTGTAACCCCTACACCCTTCCTGACCTCTGTAACCCCTACACACTTCCTGACCTCTGTAACCCCTACACCCTTCCTGACCTCTGTAACCCCTACACCCTTCCCTATCTCTGTAACCCCTACACCCTTCCTGACCTCTGTAACTCCTACACCCTTCCTGACCTCTGTAACCCCTACACCCTTCCTGACCTCTGTAACTCCTACACCCTTCCTGACCTCTGAAACCCCTACACCCTTCCTGACCTCTGTAACCCCTACACCCTTCCTGACCTCTGTAACTCCTACACCCTTCCCTATCTCTGTAACCCCTACACCCTTCCTGACCTCTGTAACCCCTACACCCTTCCTGACCTCTGTAACCCCTACACCCTTCCTGACATCTGTAACCCCTACACCCTTCCTGACCTCTGTAACCCCTACACCCTTCCTGACCTCTGTAACTCCTACACCCTTCCTGACCTCTGTAACCCCTACACCCTTCCTGACCTCTGTAACCCCTACACCCTTCCTGACCTCTGTAACCCCTACACCCTTCCTGACCTCTGTAACCCCTACACACTTCCTGACCTCTGTAACCCCTACACCCTTCCTGACCTCTGTAACCCCTGCACCCTTCCCTATCTCTGTAACCCCTACACCCTTCCTGACCTCTGTAACTCCTACACCCTTCCTGACCTCTGTAACCCCTACACCCTTCCTGACCTCTGTAACCCCTACACCCTTCCTGACCTCTGTAACCCCTACACCCTTCCTGACCTCTGTAACTCCTACACCCTTCCCTATCTCTGTAACTCCTACACCCTTCCTGACCTCTGTAACCCCTACACCCTTCCTGACCTCTGTAACCCCTACACCCTTCCTGACCTCTGTAACCCCTACACCCTTCCTGACCTCTGTAACTCCTACACCCTTCCTGACCTCTGTAACTCCTACACCCTTCCTGACCTCTGTAACCCCTACACCCTTCCTGACCTCTGTAACCCCTACACCCTTCCTGACCTCTGTAACCCCTACACCCTTCCTGACCTCTGTAACTCCTACACCCTTCCTGACCTCTGTAACCCCTACACCCTTCCTGACCTCTGTAACCCCTACACCCTTCCCTATCTCTGTAACCCCTACACCCTTCCTGACCTCTGTAACTCCTACACCCTTCCTGACCTCTGTAACCCCTACACCCTTCCTGACCTCTGTAACCCCTACACCCTTCCTGACCTCTGTAACCCCTACACCCTTCCTGACCTCTGTAACTCCTACACCCTTCCTGACCTCAGTAACCCCTACACCCTTCCTGACCTCTGTAACCCCTACACCCTTCCTGACCTCTGTAACCCCCACACCCTTCCTGACCTCTGTAACCCCTACACCCTTCCTGACCTCTGTAACCCCTACACCCTTCCTGACCTCTGTAACTCCTACACCCTTCCCTATCTCTGTAACCCCTACACCCTTCCTGACCTCTGTAACCCCTACACCCTTCCTGACCTCTGTAACTCCTACAGCCTTCCCTATCTCTGTAACCCCTACACCCTTCCTGACCTCTGTAACCCCTACACCCTTCCTGACCTCTGTAACTCCTACACCCTTCCTGACCTCTGTAACCCCTACACCCTTCCTGACCTCTGTAACCCCTACACCCTTCCTGACCTCTGTAACCCCTACACCCTTCCTGACCTCTGTAACCCCTACACCCTTCCTGACCTCTGTAACTCCTACACCCTTCCTGACCTCTGTAACCCCTACGCCCTTCCTGACCTCTGCAACCCCTACACCCTTCCTGACCTCTGTAACCCCTACACCCTTCCTGACCTCTGTAACTCCTACACCCTTCCTGACCTCTGTAACCCCTACACCCTTCCTGACCTCTGTAACCCCTACACCCTTCCTGACCTCTGTAACCCCTACACCCTTCCTGACCTCTGTAACCCCTACACCCTTCCTGACCTCTGTAACCCCTACACCCTTCCTGACCTCTGTAACTCCTACACCCTTCCTGACCTCTGTAACCCCTACACCCTTCCTGACCTCTGTAACCCCTACACCCTTCCTGACCTCTGTAACCCCTACACCCTTCCTGACCTCTGTAACCCCTACACCCTTCCTGACCTCTGTAACCCCTACACCCTTCCTGACCTCTGTAACCCCTACACCCTTCCTGACCTCTGTAACCCCTACACCCTTCCTGACCTCTGTAACCCCTACACCCTTCCTGACCTCTGTAACCCCTACACCCTTCCTGACCTCTGTAACTCCTACACCCTTCCTGACCTCTGTAACCCCTACACCCTTCCTGACCTCTGTAACCCCTACACCCTTCCTGACCTCTGTAACCCCTACACCCTTCCTGACCTCTGTAACCCCTACACCCTTCCTGACCTCTGTAACCCCTACACCCTTCCCTATCTCTGTAACCCCTACACCCTTCCTGACCTCTGTAACTCCTACACCCTTCCTGACCTCTGTAACCCCTACACCCTTCCTGACCTCTGTAACCCCTACACCCTTCCTGACCTCTGTAACTCCTACACCCTTCCTGACCTCTGTAACCCCTACACCCTTCCTGACCCCTGTAACTCCTACACCCTTCCTGACCTCTGTAACCCCTACACCCTTCCTGACCTCTGTAACCCCTACACCCTTCCTGACCTCTGTAACTCCTACAGCCTTCCCTATCTCTGTAACCCCTACACCCTTCCTGACCTCTGTAACCCCTACACCCTTCCTGACCTCTGTAACTCCTACACCCTTCCTGACCTCTGTAACCCCTACACCCTTCCTGACCTCTGTAACCCCTACACCCTTCCTGACCTCTGTAACCCCTACACCCTTCCTGACCTCTGTAACCCCTACACCCTTCCTGACCTCTGTAACTCCTACACCCTTCCTGACCTCTGTAACCCCTACGCCCTTCCTGACCTCTGCAACCCCTACACCCTTCCTGACCTCTGTAACCCCTACACCCTTCCTGACCTCTGTAACTCCTACACCCTTCCTGACCTCTGTAACCCCTACACCCTTCCTGACCTCTGTAACCCCTACACCCTTCCTGACCTCTGTAACCCCTACACCCTTCCTGACCTCTGTAACCCCTACACCCTTCCTGACCTCTGTAACCCCTACACCCTTCCTGACCTCTGTAACTCCTACACCCTTCCTGACCTCTGTAACCCCTACACCCTTCCTGACCTCTGTAACCCCTACACCCTTCCTGACCTCTGTAACCCCTACACCCTTCCTGACCTCTGTAACCCCTACACCCTTCCTGACCTCTGTAACCCCTACACCCTTCCTGACCTCTGTAACCCCTACACCCTTCCTGACCTCTGTAACCCCTACACCCTTCCTGACCTCTGTAACCCCTACACCCTTCCTGACCTCTGTAACTCCTACACCCTTCCTGACCTCTGTAACCCCTACACCCTTCCTGACCTCTGTAACCCCTACACCCTTCCTGACCTCTGTAACCCCTACACCCTTCCTGACCTCTGTAACCCCTACACCCTTCCTGACCTCTGTAACCCCTACACCCTTCCCTATCTCTGTAACCCCTACACCCTTCCTGACCTCTGTAACTCCTACACCCTTCCTGACCTCTGTAACCCCTACACCCTTCCTGACCTCTGTAACCCCTACACCCTTCCTGACCTCTGTAACTCCTACACCCTTCCTGACCTCTGTAACCCCTACACCCTTCCTGACCCCTGTAACTCCTACACCCTTCCTGACCTCTGTAACCCCTACACCCTTCCTGACCTCTGTAACCCCTACACCCTTCCTGACCTCTGTAACCCCTACACCCTTCCTGACCTCTGTAACCCCTACACCCTTCCTGACCTCTGTAACCCCTACACCCTTCCTGACCTCTGTAACTCCTACACCCTTCCTGACCTCTGTAACCCCTACACCCTTCCTGACCTCTGTAACTCCTACACCCTTCCTGACCTCTGTAACCCCTACACCCTTCCTGACCTCTGTAACTCCTACACCCTTCCTGACCTCTGTAACTCCTACACCCTTCCTGACCTCTGTAACTCCTACACCCTTCCTGACCTCTGTAACCCCTACACCCTTCCTGACCTCTGTAACCCCTACACCCTTCCTGACCTCTGTAACCCCTACACCCTTCCTGACCTCTGTAACTCCTACACCCTTCCTGACCTCTGTAACCCCTACACCCTTCCTGACCTCTGTAACGCCTACACCCTTCCTGACCTCTGTAACTCCTACACCCTTCCTGACCTCTGTAACTCCTACACCCTTCCTGACCTCTGTAACCCCTACACCCTTCCTGACCTCTGTAACCCCTACACCCTTCCTGAACTCTGTAACTCCTACACCCTTCCTGACCTCTGTAACTCCTACACCCTTCCTGACCTCTGTAACCCCTACACCCTTCCTGACCTCTGTAACTCCTACACGCTTCCTGACCTCTGTAACCCCTACACCCTTCCTGACCTCTGTAACTCCTACACCCTTCCTGACCTCTGTAACCCCTACACCCTTCCTGACCTCTGTAACCCCTACACCCTTCCTGACCTCTGTAACCCCTACACCCTTCCTGACCTCTGTAACTCCTACACCCTTCCTGACCTCTGTAACCCCTACACCCTTCCTGACCTCTGTAACCCCTACACCCTTACTGACCTCTGTAACCCCTACACCCTTCCTGACCTCTGTAACCCCTACACCCTTCCCTATCTCTGTAACACCTACACCCTTCCTGACCTCTGTAACCCCTACACCCTTCCTGACCTCTGTTCCCCTACATCCTTCCTGACCTCTGTAACCCCTACACCCTTCCCTATCTCTGTAACCCCTACACCCTTCCTGACCTCTGTAACTCCTACACCCTTCCTGACCTCTGTAACCCCTACACCCTTCCTGACCTCTGTAACCCCTACACACTTCCTGACCTCTGTAACTCCTACACCCTTCCCTATCTCTGTAACCCCTACACCCTTCCTGACCTCTGTAACCCCTACACCCTTCCTGACCTCTGTAACCCCTACACCCTTCCTGACCTCTGTAACCCCTACACCCTTCCTGACCTCTGTAACTCCTACACCCTTCCCCATCTCTGTATCCCCTACACCCTTCCTGACCTCTGTAACCCCTACACCCTTCCTGACCTCTGTAACCCCTACACCCTTCCTGAACTCTGTAACTCCTACACCCTTCCTGACCTCTGTAACTCCTACACCCTTCCTGACCTCTGTAACCCCTACACCCTTCCTGACCTCTGTAACCCCTACACCCTTCCTGACCTCTGTAACTCCTACACCCTTCCTGACCTCTGTAACCCCTACACCCTTCCTGACCTAACTCCTACACCCTTCCTGACCTCTGTAACCCCTACACCCTTCCTGACCTCTGTAACTCCTACACGCTTCCTGACCTCTGTAACCCCTACACCCTTCCTGACCTCTGTAACTCCTACACCCTTCCTGACCTCTGTAACCCCTACACCCTTCCTGACCTCTGTAACTCCTACACCCTTCCTGACCTCTGTAACCCCTACACCCTTCCTGACCTAACTCCTACACCCTTCCTGACCTCTGTAACCCCTACACCCTTCCTGACCTCTGTAACTCCTACACGCTTCCTGACCTCTGTAACCCCTACACCCTTCCTGACCTCTGTAACTCCTACACCCTTCCTGACCTCTGTAACCCCTACACCCTTCCTGACCTCTGTAACCCCTACACCCTTCCTGACCTCTGTAACCCCTACACCCTTCCTGACCTCTGTAACTCCTACACCCTTCCTGACCTCTGTAACCCCTACACCCTTCCTGACCTCTGTAACCCCTACACCCTTCCTGACCTCTGTAACCCCTACACCCTTCCTGACCTCTGTAACCCCTACACCCTTCCTGACCTCTGTAACTCCTACACCCTTCCTGACCTCTGTAACCCCTACACCCTTCCTGACCTCTGTAACCCCTACACCCTTACTGACCTCTGTAACCCCTACACCCTTCCTGACCTCTGTAACCCCTACACCCTTCCTGACCTCTGTAACCCCTACACACTTCCTGACCTCTGTAACTCCTACACCCTTCCCTATCTCTGTAACCCCTACACCCTTCCTGACCTCTGTAACCCCTACACCCTTCCTGACCTCTGTAACCCCTACACCCTTCCTGACCTCTGTAACCCCTACACCCTTCCTGACCTCTGTAACTCCTACACACTTCCCCATCTCTGTATCCCCTACACCCTTCCTGACCTATGTAACCCCTACACCCTTCCTGACCTCTGTAACCCCTACACCCTTCCTGAACTCTGTAACTCCTACACCCTTCCTGACCTCTGTAACTCCTACACCCTTCCTGACCTCTGTAACCCCTACACCCTTCCTGACCTCTGTAACCCCTACACCCTTCCTGACCTCTGTAACTCCTACACCCTTCCTGACCTCTGTAACCCCTACACCCTTCCTGACCTAACTCCTACACCCTTCCTGACCTCTGTAACCCCTACACCCTTCCTGACCTCTGTAACCCCTACACCCTTCCTGACCTCTGTAACCCCTACACCCTTCCTGACCTCTGTAACCCCTACACCCTTCCCTATCTCTGTAACCCCTACACCCTTCCTGACCTCTGTAACTCCTACACCCTTCCTGACCTCTGTAACCCCTACACCCTTCCTGACCTCTGTAACTCCTACACCCTTCCTGACCTCTGTAACCCCTACACCCTTCCTGACCTCTGTAACCCCTACACCCTTCCTGACCTCTGTAACTCCTACACCCTTCCCTATCTCTGTAACCCCTACACCCTTCCTGACCTCTGTAACCCCTACACCCTTCCTGACCTCTGTAACTCCTACACCCTTCCCTATCTCTGTAACCCCAACACCCTTCCTGACCTCTGTAACTCCTACACCCTTCCTGACCTCTGTAACCCCTACACCCTTCCTGACCTCTGTAACCCCTACACCCTTCCTGACCTCTGTAACCCCTACACCCTTCCTGACCTCTGTAACCCCTACACCCTTCCTGACCTCTGTAACTCCTACACCCTTCCTGACCTCTGTAACCCCTACACCCTTCCCTATCTCTGTAACCCCTACACCCTTCCTGACCTCTGTAACCCTTACACCCTTCCTGACCTCTGTAACCCCTACACCCTTCCTGACCTCTGTAACCCCTACACCCTTCCTGACCTCTGTAACCCCTACACCCTTCCTGACCTCTGTAACTCCTACACCCTTCCTGACCTCTGTAACCCCTACACCCTTCCTGACCTCTGTAACCCCTACACCCTTCCTGACCTCTGTAACCCCTACACCCTTCCTGACCTCTGTAACCCCTACACCCTTCCTGACCTCTGTAACCCCTACACACTTCCTGACCTCTGTAACCCCTACACCCTTCCTGACCTCTGTAACCCCTACACCCTTCCCTATCTCTGTAACCCCTACACCCTTCCTGACCTCTGTAACTCCTACACCCTTCCTGACCTCTGTAACCCCTACACCCTTCCTGACCTCTGTAACTCCTACACCCTTCCTGACCTCTGAAACCCCTACACCCTTCCTGACCTCTGTAACCCCTACACCCTTCCTGACCTCTGTAACTCCTACACCCTTCCCTATCTCTGTAACCCCTACACCCTTCCTGACCTCTGTAACCCCTACACCCTTCCTGACCTCTGTAACCCCTACACCCTTCCTGACATCTGTAACCCCTACACCCTTCCTGACCTCTGTAACCCCTACACCCTTCCTGACCTCTGTAACTCCTACACCCTTCCTGACCTCTGTAACCCCTACACCCTTCCTGACCTCTGTAACCCCTACACCCTTCCTGACCTCTGTAACCCCTACACCCTTCCTGACCTCTGTAACCCCTACACACTTCCTGACCTCTGTAACCCCTACACCCTTCCTGACCTCTGTAACCCCTGCACCCTTCCCTATCTCTGTAACCCCTACACCCTTCCTGACCTCTGTAACTCCTACACCCTTCCTGACCTCTGTAACCCCTACACCCTTCCTGACCTCTGTAACTCCTACACCCTTCCTGACCTCTGTAACCCCTACACCCTTCCTGACCTCTGTAACCCCTACACCCTTCCTGACCTCTGTAACTCCTACACCCTTCCCTATCTCTGTAACCCCTACACCCTTCCTGACCTCTGTAACCCCTACACCCTTCCTGACCTCTGTAACCCCGACACCCTTCCTGACCTCTGTAACCCCTACACCCTTCCTGACCTCTGTAACCCCTACACCCTTCCCTATCTCTGTAACCCCTACACCCTTCCTGACCTCTGTAACCCCTACACCCTTCCTGACCTCTGTAACCCCTACACCCTTCCTGACCTCTGTAACCCCTACACCCTTCCTGACCTCTGTAACTCCTACACCCTTCCTGACCTCTGTAACTCCTACACCCTTCCTGACCTCTGTAACCCCTACACCGTTCCTGACCTCTGTAACCCCTACACCTTTCCTGACCTCTGTAACCCCTACACCCTTCCCTATCTCTGTAACCCCTACACCCTTCCTGACCTCTGTAACCCCTACACCCTTCCTGACCTCTGTAACCCCTACACCCTTCCTGACCTCTGTAACCCCTACACCCTTCCTGACCTCTGTAACTCCTACACCCTTCCCTATCTCTGTAACTCCTACACCCTTCCTGACCTCTGTAACCCCTACACCCTTCCTGACCTCTGTAACCCCTACACCCTTCCTGACCTCTGTAACCCCTACACCCTTCCTGACCTCTGTAACTCCTACACCCTTCCTGACCTCTGTAACTCCTACACCCTTCCTGACCTCTGTAACCCCTACACCCTTCCTGACCTCTGTAACCCCTACACCCTTCCTGACCTCTGTAACCCCTACACCCTTCCTGACCTCTGTAACTCCTACACCCTTCCTGACCTCTGTAACCCCTACACCCTTCCTGACCTCTGTAACCCCTACACCCTTCCCTATCTCTGTAACCCCTACACCCTTCCTGACCTCTGTAACTCCTACACCCTTCCTGACCTCTGTAACCCCTACACCCTTCCTGAACTCTGTAACCCCTACACCCTTCCTGACCTCTGTAACCCCTACACCCTTCCTGACCTCTGTAACTCCTACACCCTTCCTGACCTCAGTAACCCCTACACCCTTCCTGACCTCTGTAACCCCTACACCCTTCCTGACCTCTGTAACCCCCACACCCTTCCTGACCTCTGTAACCCCTACACCCTTCCTGACCTCTGTAACCCCTACACCCTTCCTGACCTCTGTAACTCCTACACCCTTCCCTATCTCTGTAACCCCTACACCCTTCCTGACCTCTGTAACCCCTACACCCTTCCTGACCTCTGTAACTCCTACAGCCTTCCCTATCTCTGTAACCCCTACACCCTTCCTGACCTCTGTAACCCCTACACCCTTCCTGACCTCTGTAACTCCTACACCCTTCCTGACCTCTGTAACCCCTACACCCTTCCTGACCTCTGTAACCCCTACACCCTTCCTGACCTCTGTAACCCCTACACCCTTCCTGACCTCTGTAACCCCTACACCCTTCCTGACCTCTGTAACTCCTACACCCTTCCTGACCTCTGTAACCCCTACGCCCTTCCTGACCTCTGCAACCCCTACACCCTTCCTGACCTCTGTAACCCCTACACCCTTCCTGACCTCTGTAACTCCTACACCCTTCCTGACCTCTGTAACCCCTACACCCTTCCTGACCTCTGTAACCCCTACACCCTTCCTGACCTCTGTAACCCCTACACCCTTCCTGACCTCTGTAACCCCTACACCCTTCCTGACCTCTGTAACCCCTACACCCTTCCTGACCTCTGTAACTCCTACACCCTTCCTGACCTCTGTAACCCCTACACCCTTCCTGACCTCTGTAACCCCTACACCCTTCCTGACCTCTGTAACCCCTACACCCTTCCTGACCTCTGTAACCCCTACACCCTTCCTGACCTCTGTAACCCCTACACCCTTCCTGACCTCTGTAACCCCTACACCCTTCCTGACCTCTGTAACCCCTACACCCTTCCTGACCTCTGTAACCCCTACACCCTTCCTGACCTCTGTAACTCCTACACCCTTCCTGACCTCTGTAACCCCTACACCCTTCCTGACCTCTGTAACCCCTACACCCTTCCTGACCTCTGTAACCCCTACACCCTTCCTGACCTCTGTAACCCCTACACCCTTCCTGACCTCTGTAACCCCTACACCCTTCCCTATCTCTGTAACCCCTACACCCTTCCTGACCTCTGTAACTCCTACACCCTTCCTGACCTCTGTAACCCCTACACCCTTCCTGACCTCTGTAACCCCTACACCCTTCCTGACCTCTGTAACTCCTACACCCTTCCTGACCTCTGTAACCCCTACACCCTTCCTGACCCCTGTAACTCCTACACCCTTCCTGACCTCTGTAACCCCTACACCCTTCCTGACCTCTGTAACCCCTACACCCTTCCTGACCTCTGTAACCCCTACACCCTTCCTGACCTCTGTAACCCCTACACCCTTCCTGACCTCTGTAACCCCTACACCCTTCCTGACCTCTGTAACTCCTACACCCTTCCTGACCTCTGTAACCCCTACACCCTTCCTGACCTCTGTAACTCCTACACCCTTCCTGACCTCTGTAACCCCTACACCCTTCCTGACCTCTGTAACTCCTACACCCTTCCTGACCTCTGTAACTCCTACACCCTTCCTGACCTCTGTAACTCCTACACCCTTCCTGACCTCTGTAACCCCTACACCCTTCCTGACCTCTGTAACCCCTACACCCTTCCTGACCTCTGTAACCCCTACACCCTTCCTGACCTCTGTAACTCCTACACCCTTCCTGACCTCTGTAACCCCTACACCCTTCCTGACCTCTGTAACGCCTACACCCTTCCTGACCTCTGTAACTCCTACACCCTTCCTGACCTCTGTAACTCCTACACCCTTCCTGACCTCTGTAACCCCTACACCCTTCCTGACCTCTGTAACCCCTACACCCTTCCTGAACTCTGTAACTCCTACACCCTTCCTGACCTCTGTAACTCCTACACCCTTCCTGACCTCTGTAACCCCTACACCCTTCCTGACCTCTGTAACTCCTACACGCTTCCTGACCTCTGTAACCCCTACACCCTTCCTGACCTCTGTAACTCCTACACCCTTCCTGACCTCTGTAACCCCTACACCCTTCCTGACCTCTGTAACCCCTACACCCTTCCTGACCTCTGTAACCCCTACACCCTTCCTGACCTCTGTAACTCCTACACCCTTCCTGACCTCTGTAACCCCTACACCCTTCCTGACCTCTGTAACCCCTACACCCTTACTGACCTCTGTAACCCCTACACCCTTCCTGACCTCTGTAACCCCTACACCCTTCCCTATCTCTGTAACACCTACACCCTTCCTGACCTCTGTAACCCCTACACCCTTCCTGACCTCTGTTCCCCTACATCCTTCCTGACCTCTGTAACCCCTACACCCTTCCCTATCTCTGTAACCCCTACACCCTTCCTGACCTCTGTAACTCCTACACCCTTCCTGACCTCTGTAACCCCTACACCCTTCCTGACCTCTGTAACCCCTACACACTTCCTGACCTCTGTAACTCCTACACCCTTCCCTATCTCTGTAACCCCTACACCCTTCCTGACCTCTGTAACCCCTACACCCTTCCTGACCTCTGTAACCCCTACACCCTTCCTGACCTCTGTAACCCCTACACCCTTCCTGACCTCTGTAACTCCTACACCCTTCCCCATCTCTGTATCCCCTACACCCTTCCTGACCTCTGTAACCCCTACACCCTTCCTGACCTCTGTAACCCCTACACCCTTCCTGAACTCTGTAACTCCTACACCCTTCCTGACCTCTGTAACTCCTACACCCTTCCTGACCTCTGTAACCCCTACACCCTTCCTGACCTCTGTAACCCCTACACCCTTCCTGACCTCTGTAACTCCTACACCCTTCCTGACCTCTGTAACCCCTACACCCTTCCTGACCTAACTCCTACACCCTTCCTGACCTCTGTAACCCCTACACCCTTCCTGACCTCTGTAACTCCTACACGCTTCCTGACCTCTGTAACCCCTACACCCTTCCTGACCTCTGTAACTCCTACACCCTTCCTGACCTCTGTAACCCCTACACCCTTCCTGACCTCTGTAACTCCTACACCCTTCCTGACCTCTGTAACCCCTACACCCTTCCTGACCTAACTCCTACACCCTTCCTGACCTCTGTAACCCCTACACCCTTCCTGACCTCTGTAACTCCTACACGCTTCCTGACCTCTGTAACCCCTACACCCTTCCTGACCTCTGTAACTCCTACACCCTTCCTGACCTCTGTAACCCCTACACCCTTCCTGACCTCTGTAACCCCTACACCCTTCCTGACCTCTGTAACCCCTACACCCTTCCTGACCTCTGTAACTCCTACACCCTTCCTGACCTCTGTAACCCCTACACCCTTCCTGACCTCTGTAACCCCTACACCCTTCCTGACCTCTGTAACCCCTACACCCTTCCTGACCTCTGTAACCCCTACACCCTTCCTGACCTCTGTAACTCCTACACCCTTCCTGACCTCTGTAACCCCTACACCCTTCCTGACCTCTGTAACCCCTACACCCTTACTGACCTCTGTAACCCCTACACCCTTCCTGACCTCTGTAACCCCTACACCCTTCCTGACCTCTGTAACCCCTACACACTTCCTGACCTCTGTAACTCCTACACCCTTCCCTATCTCTGTAACCCCTACACCCTTCCTGACCTCTGTAACCCCTACACCCTTCCTGACCTCTGTAACCCCTACACCCTTCCTGACCTCTGTAACCCCTACACCCTTCCTGACCTCTGTAACTCCTACACACTTCCCCATCTCTGTATCCCCTACACCCTTCCTGACCTATGTAACCCCTACACCCTTCCTGACCTCTGTAACCCCTACACCCTTCCTGAACTCTGTAACTCCTACACCCTTCCTGACCTCTGTAACTCCTACACCCTTCCTGACCTCTGTAACCCCTACACCCTTCCTGACCTCTGTAACCCCTACACCCTTCCTGACCTCTGTAACTCCTACACCCTTCCTGACCTCTGTAACCCCTACACCCTTCCTGACCTAACTCCTACACCCTTCCTGACCTCTGTAACCCCTACACCCTTCCTGACCTCTGTAACTTCTACACGCTTCCTGACCTCTGTAACCCCTACACCCTTCCTGACCTCTGTAACTCCTACACCCTTCCTGACCTCTGTAACCCCTACACCCTTCCTGACCTCTGTAACTCCTACACCCTTCCTGACCTCTGTAACCCCTACACCCTTCCTGACCTAACTCCTACACCCTTCCTGACCTCTGTAAACCCTACACCCTTCCTGACCTCTGTAACTCCTACACGCTTCCTGACCTCTGTAACCCCTACACCCTTCCTGACCTCTGTAACTCCTACACCCTTCCTGACCTCTGTAACCCCTACACCCTTCCTGACCTCTGTAACCCCTACACCCTTCCTGACCTCTGTAACCCCTACACCCTTCCTGACCTCTGTAACTCCTACACCCTTCCTGACCTCTGTAACCCCTACACCCTTCCTGACCTCTGTAACCCCTACACCCTTCCTGACCTCTGTAACCCCTACACCCTTCCTGACCTCTGTAACCCCTACACCCTTCCTGACCTCTGTAACTCCTACACCCTTCCTGACCTCTGTAACCCCTACACCCTTCCTGACCTCTGTAACCCCTACACCCTTACTGACCTCTGTAACCCCTACACCCTTCCTGACCTCTGTAACCCCTACACCCTTCCCTATCTCTGTAACACCTACACCCTTCCTGACCTCTGTAACCCCTACACCCTTCCTGACCTCTGTTCCCCTACACCCTTCCTGACCTCTGTAACCCCTACACCCTTCCCTATCTCTGTAACCCCTACACCCTTCCTGACCTCTGTAACTCCTACACCCTTCCTGACCTCTGTAACCCCTACACCCTTCCTGACCTCTGTAACCCCTACACACTTCCTGACCTCTGTAACTCCTACACCCTTCCCTATCTCTGTAACCCCTACACCCTTCCTGACCTCTGTAACCCCTACACCCTTCCTGACCTCTGTAACCCCTACACCCTTCCTGACCTCTGTAACCCCTACACCCTTCCTGACCTCTGTAACCCCTACACCCTTCCTGACCTCTGTAACCCCTACACCCTTCCTGACCTCTGTAACTCCTACACCCTTCCCCATCTCTGTATCCCCTACACCCTTCCTGACCTCTGTAACCCCTACACCCTTACTGACCTCTGTAACCCCTACACCCTTCCTGACCTCTGTAACCCCTACACCCTTCCTGACCTCTGTAACTCCTACACCCTTCCTGACCTCTGTAACTCCTACACCCTTCCCTATCTCTGTAACCCCTACACCCTTCCTGACCTCTGTAACCCCTACACCCTTCCTGACCTCTGTAACCCCTACACCCTTCCTGACCTCTGTAACCCCTACACCCTTCCTGACCTCTGTAACCCCTACACACTTCCTGACCTCTGTAACTCCTACACCCTTCCTGACCTCTGTAACCCCTACACCCTTCCTGACCTCTGTAACCCCTACACCCTTCCTGACCTCTGTAACCCCTACACCCTTCCTGACCTCTGTAACCCCTACACCCTTCCTGACCTCTGTAACCCCTACACCCTTCCTGACCTCTGTAACTCCTACACCCTTCCTGACCTCTGTAACCCCTACAACCTTCCTGACCTCTGTAACCCCTACACCCTTCCTGACCTCTGTAACCCCTACACCCTTCCTGACCTCTGTAACCCTACACCCTTCCTGACCTCTGTAACCCCTACACCCTTCCTGACCTCTGTAACCCCTACACCCTTCCTGACCTCTGTAACCCCTACACCCTTCCTGAACTCTGTAACCCCTACACCCTTCCTGACCTCTGTAACCCCTACACCCTTCCTGACCTCTGTAACCCCAACACCCTTCCTGACCTCTGTAACCCCTACACCCTTCCTGACCTCTGTAACCCCTACACCCTTCCTGACCTCTGTAACCCCTACACCCTTCCTGACCTCTGTAACCCCTACACCCTTCCTGACCTCTGTAACCCCTACACCCTTCCTGACCTCTGTAACCCCTACACCCTTCCTGACCTCTGTAACTCCTACACCCTTCCTGACCTCTGTAACCCCTACACCCTTCCTGACCTCTGTAACCCCTACACCCTTCCTGACCTCTGTAACCCCTACACCCTTCCTGACCTCTGTAACTCCTACACCCTTCCTGACCTCTGTAACCCCTACACCCTTCCTGACCTCTGTAACCCCTACACCCTTCCTGACCTCTGTAACTCCTACACCCTTCCCTATCTCTGTAACCCCTACACCCTTCCTGACCTCTGTAACCCCTACACCCTTCCTGACCTCTGTAACCCCTACACCCTTCCTGACCTCTGTAACTCCTACACCCTTCCTGACCTCTGTAACCCCTACACCCTTCCTGACCTCTGTAACCCCTACACCCTTCCTGACCTCTGTAACTCCTACACCCTTCCTGACCTCTGTAACCCCTACACCCTTCCTGACCTCTGTAACCCCTACACCCTTCCTGACCTCTGTAACCCCTACACCCTTCCTGACCTCTGTAACCTCTACACCCTTCCTGACCTCTGTAACCCCTACACCCTTCCTGACCTCTGTAACCCCTACACCCTTCCTGACCTCTGTAACTCCTACACCCTTCCTGACCTCTGTAACTCCTACACCCTTCCTGACCTCTGTAACTCCTACACCCTTCCTAACCTCTGTAACCCCTACACCCTTCCTGACCTCTGTAACCCCTACACCCTTCCTGACCTCTGTAACCCCTACACCCTTCCTGACCTCTGTAACTCCTACACCCTTCCTGACCTCTGTAACTCCTACACCCTTCCTGACCTCTGTAACCCCTACACACTTCCCTATCTCTGTAACCCCTACACCCTTCCTGACCTCTGTAACCCCTACACCCTTCCTGACCTCTGTAACCCCTACACCCTTCCTGACCTCTGTAACCCCTACACCCTTCCTGACCTCTGTAACCCCTACACCCTTCCTGACCTCTGTAACTCCTACACCCTTCCTGACCTCTGTAACCCCTACACCCTTCCTGACCTCTGTAACTCCTACACCCTTCCTGACCTCTGTAACCCCTACACCCTTCCTGACCTCTGTAACCCCTACACCCTTCCTGACCTCTGTAACCCCTACACCCTTCCTGACCTCTGTAACCCCTACACCCTTTCTGACCTCTGTAACCCCTACACCCTTCCTGACCTCTGTAACCCCTACACCCTTCCAGACCTCTGTAACTCCTACACCCTTCCTGACCTCTGTAACTCCTACACCCTTTCTGACCTCTGTAACTCCTACACCCTTCCTGACCTCTGTAACCCCTACACCTTTCCTGACCTCTGTAACTCCTACACCCTTCCTGACCTCTGTAACCCCTACACCCTTCCTGACCTCTGTAACCCCTACACCCTTCCTGACCTCTGTAACCCCTACACCCTTCCTGACCTCTGTAACCCCTACACCCTTCCTGACCTCTGTAACCCCTACACCCTTCCTGACCTCTGTAACCCCTACACACTTCCTGACCTCTGTAACTCCTACACCCTTCCTGACCTCTGTAACCCCTACACCCTTCCTGACCTCTGTAACCCCTACACCCTTCCTGACCTCTGTAACCCCTACACCCTTCCTGACCTCTGTAACCCCTACACCCTTCCTGACCTCTGTAACCCCTACACCCTTCCTGACCTCTGTAACTCCTACACCCTTCCTGACCTCTGTAACCCCTACAACCTTCCTGACCTCTGTAACCCCTACACCCTTCCTGACCTCTGTAACCCCTACACCCTTCCTGACCTCTGTAACCCTACACCCTTCCTGACCTCTGTAACCCCTACACCCTTCCTGACCTCTGTAACCCCTACACCCTTCCTGACCTCTGTAACCCCTACACCCTTCCTGAACTCTGTAACCCCTACACCCTTCCTGACCTCTGTAACCCCTACACCCTTCCTGACCTCTGTAACCCCAACACCCTTCCTGACCTCTGTAACCCCTACACCCTTCCTGACCTCTGTAACCCCTACACCCTTCCTGACCTCTGTAACCCCTACACCCTTCCTGACCTCTGTAACCCCTACACCCTTCCTGACCTCTGTAACCCCTACACCCTTCCTGACCTCTGTAACCCCTACACCCTTCCTGACCTCTGTAACTCCTACACCCTTCCTGACCTCTGTAACCCCTACACCCTTCCTGACCTCTGTAACCCCTACACCCTTCCTGACCTCTGTAACCCCTACACCCTTCCTGACCTCTGTAACTCCTACACCCTTCCTGACCTCTGTAACCCCTACACCCTTCCTGACCTCTGTAACCCCTACACCCTTCCTGACCTCTGTAACTCCTACACCCTTCCCTATCTCTGTAACCCCTACACCCTTCCTGACCTCTGTAACCCCTACACCCTTCCTGACCTCTGTAACCCCTACACCCTTCCTGACCTCTGTAACTCCTACACCCTTCCTGACCTCTGTAACCCCTACACCCTTCCTGACCTCTGTAACCCCTACACCCTTCCTGACCTCTGTAACTCCTACACCCTTCCTGACCTCTGTAACCCCTACACCCTTCCTGACCTCTGTAACCCCTACACCCTTCCTGACCTCTGTAACCCCTACACCCTTCCTGACCTCTGTAACCTCTACACCCTTCCTGACCTCTGTAACCCCTACACCCTTCCTGACCTCTGTAACCCCTACACCCTTCCTGACCTCTGTAACTCCTACACCCTTCCTGACCTCTGTAACTCCTACACCCTTCCTGACCTCTGTAACTCCTACACCCTTCCTAACCTCTGTAACCCCTACACCCTTCCTGACCTCTGTAACCCCTACACCCTTCCTGACCTCTGTAACCCCTACACCCTTCCTGACCTCTGTAACTCCTACACCCTTCCTGACCTCTGTAACTCCTACACCCTTCCTGACCTCTGTAACCCCTACACACTTCCCTATCTCTGTAACCCCTACACCCTTCCTGACCTCTGTAACCCCTACACCCTTCCTGACCTCTGTAACCCCTACACCCTTCCTGACCTCTGTAACCCCTACACCCTTCCTGACCTCTGTAACCCCTACACCCTTCCTGACCTCTGTAACTCCTACACCCTCCTGACCTCTGTAACCCCTACACCCTTCCTGACCTCTGTAACTCCTACACCCTTCCTGACCTCTGTAACCCCTACACCCTTCCTGACCTCTGTAACCCCTACACCCTTCCTGACCTCTGTAACCCCTACACCCTTCCTGACCTCTGTAACCCCTACACCCTTTCTGACCTCTGTAACCCCTACACCCTTCCTGACCTCTGTAACCCCTACACCCTTCCAGACCTCTGTAACTCCTACACCCTTCCTGACCTCTGTAACTCCTACACCCTTTCTGACCTCTGTAACTCCTACACCCTTCCTGACCTCTGTAACCCCTACACCTTTCCTGACCTCTGTAACTCCTACACCCTTCCTGACCTCTGTAACCCCTACACCCTTCCTGACCTCTGTAACCCCTACACCCTTCCTGACCTCTGTAACCCCTACACCCTTCCTGACCTCTGTAACCCCTACACCCTTCCTGACCTCTGTAACCCCTACACCCTTCCCTATCTCTGTAACCCCTACACCCTTCCTGACCTCTGTAACTCCTACACCCTTCCTGACCTCTGTAACTCCTTCACCCTTCCTGACCTCTGTAACCCCTACACCCTTCCTGACCTCTGTAACCCCTACACCCTTCCCTATCTCTGTAACCCCTACACCCTTCCAGACCTCTGTAACCCCTACACCCTTCCTGACCTCTGTAACTCCTACACCCTTCCTGACCTCTGTAACCCCTACACCCTTCCTGACCTCTGTAACTCCTACACCCTTCCTGACCTCTGTAACTCCTACACCCTTCCTGACCTCTGTAACCCCTACACCCTTCCTGACCTCTATAACCCCTACACCCTTCCTGACCTCTGTAACTCCTACACCCTTCCTGACCTCTGTAACTCCTACACCCTTCCTGACCTCTGTAACTCCTACACCCTTCCTGACCTCTGTAACCCCTACACCCTTCCTGACCTCTGTAACTCCTACACCCTTCCTGACCTCTGTAACCCCTACACCCTAACTGACCTCTGTAACTCCTACACCCTTCCTGACCTCTGTAACTCCTACACCCTTCCTGACCTCTGTAACCCCTACACCCTTCCTGACCTCTGTAACCCCTACACCCTTCCTGACCTCTGTAACTCCTACACCCTTCCTGACCTCTGTAACCCCTACACCCTTCCTGACCTCTGTAACCCCTACACCCTTCCTGACCTCTGTAACCCCTACACCCTTCCTGACCTCTGTAACTCCTACACCCTTCCTGACCTCTGTAACCCCTACACCCTTCCTGACCTCTGTAACTCCTACACCCTTCCTGACCTCTGTAACCTCTACACCCTTCTGACCTCTGTAACTCCTACACCCTTCCTGACCTCTGTAACCCCTACACCCTTCCTGACCTCTGTAACTCCTACACCCTTCCTGACCTCTGTAACTCCTACACCCTTCCTGACCTCTGTAACCCCTACACCCTTCCTGACCTCTGTAACCCCTACACCCTTCCTGACCTCTGTAACCCCTACACCCTTCCTGATCTCTGTAACCCCTACACCCTTCCTGACCTCTGTTACCCCTACACCCTTCCTGACCTCTGTAACTCCTACACCCTTCCTGACCTCTGTAACCCCTACACCCTTCCTGACCTCTGTAACCCCTACACCCTTCCTGACCTCTGTAACCCCTACACCCTTCCTGACCTCTGTAACTCCTACACCCTTCCTGACCTCTGTAACCCCTACACCCTTCCTGACCTCTGTAACTCCTACACCCTTCCTGACGTCTGTAACTCCTACACCCTTTGCTGACCTCTGTAACCCCTACACCCTTCCTGACCTCAGTAACTCCTACACCCTTCCTGACCTCTGTAACCCCTACACCCTTCCTGACCTCTGTAACCCCTACACCCTTCCTGACCTCTGTAACTCCTACACCCTTCCCTATCTCTGTAACCCCTACACCCTTCCTGACCTCTGTAACCCCTACACCCTTCCTGACCTCTGTAACCCCTACACCCTTCCTGACCTCTGTAACCCCTACACCCTTCCTGACCTCTGTAACTCCTACACCCTTCCTGACCTCTGTAACCCCTACACCCTTCCTGACCTCTGTAACCCCTACACCCTTCCTGACCTCTGTAACCCCTACACCCTTCCTGACCTCTGTAACCTCTACACCCTTCCTGACCTCTGTAACCCCTACACCCTTCCTGACCTCTGTAACCCCTACACCCTTCCTGACCTCTGTAACTCCTACACCCTCCCTGACCTCTGTAACTCCTACACCCTTCCTGACCTCTGTAACCCCTACACCCTTCCTGACCTCTGTAACCCCTACACCCTTCCTGACCTCTGTAACTCCTACACCCTTCCTGACCTCTGTAACTCCTACACCCTTCCTGACCTCTGTAACCCCTACACCCTTCCCTATCTCTGTAACCCCTACACCCTTCCTGACCTCTGTAACCCCTACACCCTTCCTGACCTCTGTAACCCCTACACCCTTCCTGACCTCTGTAACCCCTACACCCTTCCTGACCTCTGTAACTCCTACACCCTTCCTGACCTCTGTAACCCCTACACCCTTCCTGACCTCTGTAACCCCTACACCCTTCCTGACCTCTGTAACCCCTACACCCTTTCTGACCTCTGTAACCCCTACACCCTTCCTGACCTCTGTAACCCCTACACCCTTCCAGACCTCTGTAACTCCTACACCCTTCCTGACCTCTGTAACTCCTACACCCTTTCTGACCTCTGTAACTCCTACACCCTTCCTGACCTCTGTAACCCCTACACCCTTCCTGACCTCTGTAACTCCTACACCCTTCCTGACCTCTGTAACCCCTACACCCTTCCTGACCTCTGTAACCCCTACACCCTTCCTGACCTCTGTAACCCCTACACCCTTCCTGACCTCTGTAACCCCTACACCCTTCCCTATCTCTGTAACCCCTACACCCTTCCTGACCTCTGTAACTCCTACACCCTTCCTGACCTCTGTAACTCCTTCACCCTTCCTGACCTCTGTAACCCCTACACCCTTCCTGACCTCTGTAACCCCTACACCCTTCCCTATCTCTGTAACCCCTACACCCTTCCTGACCTCTGTAACCCCTACACCCTTCCTGACCTCTGTAACTCCTACACCCTTCCTGACCTCTGTAACCCCTACACCCTTCCTGACCTCTGTAACTCCTACACCCTTCCTGACCTCTGTAACTCCTACACCCTTCCTGACCTCTGTAACCCCTACACCCTTCCTGACCTCTGTAACCCCTACACCCTTCCTGACCTCTGTAACTCCTACACCCTTCCTGACCTCTGTAACTCCAACACCCTTCCTGACCTCTGTAACTCCTACACCCTTCCTGACCTCTGTAACCCCTACACCCTAACTGACCTCTGTAACTCCTACACCCTTCCTGACCTCTGTAACTCCTACACCCTTCCTGACCTCTGTAACCCCTACACACTTCCTGACCTCTGTAACCCCTACACCCTCCTGACCTCTGTAACTCCTACACCCTTCCTGACCTCTGTAACCCCTACACCCTTCCTGACCTCTGTAACCCCTACACCCTTCCTGACCTCTGTAACCCCTACACCCTTCCTGACCTCTGTAACTCCTACACCCTTCCTGACCTCTGTAACCCCTACACCCTTCCTGACCTCTGTAACTCCTACACCCTTCCTGACCTCTGTAACCTCTACACCCTTCCTGACCTCTGTAACTCCTACACCCTTCCTGACCTCTGTAACCCCTACACCCTTCCTGACCTCTGTAACTCCTACACCCTTCCTGACCTCTGTAACTCCTACACCCTTCCTGACCTCTGTAACCCCTACACCCTTCCTGACCTCTGTAACCCCTACACCCTTCCTGACCTCTGTAACCCCTACACCCTTCCTGATCTCTGTAACCCCTACACCCTTCCTGACCTCTGTTACCCCTACACCCTTCCTGACCTCTGTAACTCCTACACCCTTCCTGACCTCTGTAACCCCTACACCCTTCCTGACCTCTGTAACCCCTACACCCTTCCTGACCTCTGTAACCCCTACACCCTTCCTGACCTCTGTAACTCCTACACGCTTCCTGACCTCTGTAACCCCTACACCCTTCCTGACCTCTGTAACTCCTACACCCTTCCTGACCTCTGTAACTCCTACACCCTTTGCTGACCTCTGTAACCCCTACACCCTTCCTGACCTCTGTAACTCCTACACCCTTCCTGACCTCTGTAACCCCTACACCCTTCCTGACCTCTGTAACCTCTACACCCTTCCTGACCTCTGTAACCCCTACACCCTTCCTGACCTCTGTAACTCCTACACCCTTCCTGACCTCTGTAACTCCTACACCCTTCCTGACCTCTGTAACCCCTACACCCTTCCTGACCTCTGTAACCCCTACACCCTTCCTGACCTCTGTAACCCCTACACCCTTCCTGACCTCTGTAACCCCTACACACTTCCTGACCTCTGTAACTCCTACACCCTTCCTGACCTCTGTAACTCCTACACCCTTCCTGACCTCTGTAACCCCTACACCCTTCCTGACCTCTGTAACCCCTACACCCTTCCTGACCTCTGTAACCCCTACACCCTTCCTGACCTCTGTAACTCCTACACCCTTCCCTATCTCTGTAACCCCTACACCCTTCCTGACCTCTGTAACCCCTACACCCTTCCCTATCTCTGTAACCCCTACACCCTTCCTGACCTCTGTAACCCCTACACCCTTCCTGACCTCTGTAACTCCTACACCCTTCCTGACCTCTGTAACCCCTACACCCTTCCTGACCTCTGTAACCCCTACACCCTTCCTGACCTCTGTAACCCCTACACCCTTCCTGACCTCTGTAACCCCTACACCCTTCCTGACCTCTGTAACTCCTACACCCTTCCTGACCTCTGTAACCCCTACACCCTTCCTGACCTCTGTAACCCCTACACCCTTCCTGACCTCTGTAACCCCTACACCCTTCCTGACCTCTGTAACTCCTACACCCTTCCCTATCTCTGTAACCCCTACACCCTTCCTGACCTCTGTAACCCCTACACCCTTCCTGACCTCTGTAACCCCTACACCCTTCCTGACCTCTGTAACTCCTACACCCTTCCTGACCTCTGTAACCCCTACACCCTTCCTGACCTCTGTAACCCCTACACCCTTCCTGACCTCTGTAACTCCTACACCCTTCCTGACCTCTGTAACCCCTACACCCTTCCTGACCTCTGTAACCCCTACACCCTTCCTGACCTCTGTAACCCCTACACCCTTCCCTATCTCTGTAACCCCTACACCCTTCCTGACCTCTGTAACCCCTACACCCTTCCTGACCTCTGTAACTCCTACCCCCTTCCTGACCTCTGTAACCCCTACACCCTTCCTGACCTCTGTAACTCCTACACCCTTCCTGACCTCTGTAACCCCTACACCCTTCCTGACCTCTGTAACCCCTACACCCTTCCTGACCTCTGTAACCCCTACACCCTTCCTGACCTCTGCAACCCCTACACCCTTCCTGACCTCTGTAACTCCTACACCCTTCCTGACCTCTGTAACCCCTACACCCTTCCTGACCTCTGTAACTCCTACACCCTTCCTGACCTCTGTAACCCCTACACCCTTCCTGACCTCTGTAACTCCTACACCCTTCCTGACCTCTGTAACCCCTACACCCTTCCTGACCTCTGTAACCCCTACACCCTTCCTGACCTCTGTAACCCCTACACCCTTCCTGACCTCTGTAACCCCTACACCCTTCCTGACCTCTGTAACCCCTACACCCTTCCTGACCTCTGTAACTCCTACACCCTTCCTGACCTCTGTAACCCCTACACCCTTCCTGACCTCTGTAACCCCTACACCCTTCCTGACCTCTGTAACCCCTACACCCTTCCTGACCTCTGTAACCCCTACACCCTTCCTGACCTCTGTAACCCCTACACCCTTCCTGACCTCTGTAACCCCTACCGCCTTCCTGACCTCTGTAACCCCTACACCCTTCCTGACCTCTGTAACTCCTACACCCTTCCTGACCTCTGTAACCCCTACACCCTTCCTGACCTCTGTAACCCCTACACCCTTCCTGACCTCTGTAACTCCTACACCCTTCCCTATCTCTGTAACCCCTACACCCTTCCTGACCTCTGTAACTCCTACACCCTTCCTGACCTCTGTAACCCCTACACCCTTCCTGACCTCTGTAACCCCTACACCCTTCCTGACCTCTGTAACCCCTACACCCTTCCTGACCTCTGTAACCCCTACACACTTCCTGACCTCTGTAACCCATACACCCTTCCTGACCTCTGTAACTCCTACACCCTTCCTGACCTCTGTAACTCCTACACCCTTCCTGACCTCTGTAACCCCTACACCCTTCCTGACCTCTGTAACCCCTACACCCTTCCTGACCTCTGTAACTCCTACACCCTTCCTGACCTCTGTAACCCCTACACCCTTCCTGACCTCTGTAACTCCTACACCCTTCCTGACCTCTGTAACCCCTACACCCTTCCTGACCTCTGTAACCCCTACACCCTTCCTGACCTCTGTAACCCCTACACCCTTCCTGACCTCTGTAACCCCTACACCCTTCCTGACCTCTGTAACTCCTACACCCTTCCTGACCTCTGTAACCCCTACACCCTTCCTGACCTCTGTAACCCCTACACCCTTCCTGACCTCTGTAACCCCTACACCCTTCCTGACCTCTGTAACCCCTACACCCTTCCTGACCTCTGTAACTCCTACACCCTTTCTGACCTCTGTAACCCCTACACCCTTCCTGACCTCTGTAACCCCTACACCCTTCCTGACCTCTGTAACCCCTACACCCTTCCTGACCTCTGTAACTCCTACACCCTTCCTGACCTCTGTAACTCCTACACCCTTCCTGACCTCTGTAACCCCTACACCCTTCCTGACCTCTGTAACTCCTACACCCTTCCTGACCTCTGTAACCTCTACACCCTTCCTGACCTCTGTAACTCCTACACCCTTCCTGACCTCTGTAACCCCTACACCCTTCCTGACCTCTGTAACTCCTACACCCTTCCTGACCTCTGTAACCCCTACACCCTTCCTGACCTCTGTAACCCCTACACCCTTCCTGACCTCTGTAACTCCTACACCCTTCCTGACCTCTGTAACCCCTACACCCTTCCTGACCTCTGTAACCCCTACACCCTTCCTGACCTCTGTAACTCCTACACCCTTCCCTATCTCTGTAACCCCTACACCCTTCCTGACCTCTGTAACCCCTACACCCTTCCTGACCTCTGTAACCCCTACACCCTTCCCTATCTCTGTAACCCCTACACCCTTCCTGACCTCTGTAACCCCTACACCCTTCCTGACCTCTGTAACCCCTACACCCTTCCTGACCTCTGTAACCCCTACACCCTTCCTGACCTCTGTAACCCCTACACCCTTCCTGACCTCTGTAACCCCTACACCCTTCCTGACCTCTGTAACTCCTACACCCTTCCTGACCTCTGTAACCCCTACACCCTTCCTGACCTCTGTAACCCCTACACCCTTCCTGACCTCTGTAACCCCTACACCCTTCCTGACCTCTGTAACCCCTACACCCTTCCTGACCTCTGTAACTCCTACACCCTTCCTGACCTCTGTAACCCCTACACCCTTCCTGACCTCTGTAACCCCTACACCCTTCCTGACCTCTGTAACTCCTACACCCTTCCCTATCTCTGTAACCCCTACACCCTTCCTGACCTCTGTAACTCCTACACCCTTCCTGACCTCTGTAACCCCTACACCCTTCCTGACCTCTGTAACCCCTACACCCTTCCTGACCTCTGTAACCCCTACACCCTTCCTGACCTCTGTAACCCCTACACCCTTCCTGACCTCTGTAACCCCTACACCCTTCCTGACCTGTGTAACCCCTACACCCTTCCTGACCTCTGTAACTCCTACACCCTTCCTGACCTCTGTAACCCCTACACCCTTCCTGACCTCTGTAACTCCTACACCCTTCCTGACCTCTGTAACTCCTACACCCTTCCTGACCTCTGTAACCCCTACACCCTTCCTGACCTCTGTAACCCCTACACCCTTCCTGACCTCTGTAACCCCTACACCCTTCCTGACCTCTGTAACCCCTACACCCTTCCTGACCTCTGTAACTCCTACACCCTTCCCTATCTCTGTAACCCCTACACCCTTCCTGACCTCTGTAACCCCTACACCCTTCCTGACCTCTGTAACCCCTACACCCTTCCTGACCTCTGTAACCCCTACACCCTTCCTGACCTCTGTAACCCCTACACCCTTCCTGACCTCTGTAACTCCTACACCCTTCCTGACCTCTGTAACCCCTACACCCTTCCTGACCTCTGTAACCCCTACACCCTTCCTGACCTCTGTAACCCCTACACCCTTCCTGACCTCTGTAACTCCTACACCCTTCCTGACCTCTGTAACCCCTACACCCTTCCTGACCTCTGTAACCCCTACACCCTTCCTGACCTCTGTAACCCCTACACCCTTCCTGACCTCTGTAACCCCTACACCCTTCCTGACCTCTGTAACCCCTACACCCTTCCTGACCTCTGTAACCCCTACACCCTTCCTGACCTCTGTAACTCCTACACCCTTCCTGACCTCTGTAACCCCTACACCCTTCCTGACCTCTGTAACCCCTACACCCTTCCTGACCTCTGTAACTCCTACACCCTTCCTGACCTCTGTAACCCCTACACCCTTCCTGACCTCTGTAACCCCTACACCCTTCCTGACCTCTGTAACTCCTACACCCTTCCTGACCTCTGTAACCCCTACACCCTTCCTGACCTCTGTAACCCCTACACCCTTCCTGACCTCTGTAACCCCTACACCCTTCCTGACCTCTGTAACCCCTACACCCTTCCTGACCTCTGTAACCCCTACACCCTTCCTGACCTCTGTAACCCCTACACCCTTCCTGACCTCTGTAACCCCTACACCCTTCCTGACCTCTGTAACTCCTACACCCTTCCTGACCTCTGTAACCCCTACACCCTTCCTGACCTCTGTAACCCCTACACCCTTCCTGACCTCTGTAACCCCTACACGCCTCCATATCTTTGTAACCCCTACAGCCTTACCTATCTCTGTGTCCCCAGCAAACCATCCCCATTTCTGTTACCTCTGATAATCTGCCCTATTACTGTAAACCCAATACCCTTCCCTATCTCTAACTTTTACGTGCCTCCATATCTCTGTAACCTCTACACCCTTCCCTATCTCTGTAAACCATAACGCTCACCCTCAGTGTAACCCCTGCAACCCTCCTTACCTCTGTAAACACTACACCCCTCCCTATCTCTGAAATCCGCTATTGCCCACTTCTGTCTGTAAACCCTAAACCCCTCCCTATCTTGGTAACCCCTACACCCCTCCCGTTCTCTGTAATCCACTATCCCCGATTCTGTCTCTGTAACCGCTAAACCCCTCCCTATATCCGTAACCCCTATCCCGCCCTATCTCTGTAACCGCTAAACCCCTCCCTATATCGGTAACCCCTATCCCGCCCTATCTCTGTAACCACTAAACCCCTCCCTATATCGGTAACCCCTATCCCGCCCTATCTCTGTAACCGCTAAACCCCTCCCTATATCGGTAACCCCTATCCCGCCCTATCTCTGTAACCGCTAAACCCCTCCCTATATCGGTAACCCCTATCCCGCCCTATCTCTGTAACCGCTAAACCCCTCCCTATATCGGTAACCGCTATCCCGCCCTATCTCTGTAACCGCTAAACCCCTCCCTATATCGGTAACCCCTATCCCGCCCTATCTCTGTAACCGCTAAACCCCTCCCTATATCGGTAACCCCTATCGCGCCCTATCTCTGTAACCGCTAAATCCCTCCCTATATCGGTAACCCCTATCGCGCCCTATCTCTGTAACCTATACACCCAACCTTACCTCCGTGTAACACTCTGGTTCCACCGGCTGCGTAAGTGCAGGGAAGACACCCTCCAGCCCCGACAAACATGGGAAATTGAAGTGCAACCCCACCCCCATCCCCTTTTCGTGTGGACGTGGTGTGAGTTGTTACCCTGTAACAAATAGGTACCACGAAATAACAGACAGTGCAGCAGGTAAACTTCAAAGATTTAGCTTTGTAATTCCTAATTTGACAAGAAGGTTAGTTAAGAAAGAACAAATAAAAGGAAAGGGTCAGTTTTAAATGGAATGGTCTAATGTGCACAAGTTGGAGCTCATGGTTTCCCCTTCTCCAATCCTCCTTTGACATCCCCGGACTTCATCGAACCATGGCCCCACTCCGGGTCGACTCCTCCAACTTGTTCTCTCCGGCGTCTCCTCTTCTCCCTTCTCAAAAAACGCCAAGCCCAACCTTGGTGTCCCTCACCAGAGAAACCTCCCCTGAATCCGTTCATCCTGATTGAATGGCACACATTTCTCCTCTCTCTTATCTTCAACGGTAACCCAAACAAGCAGCTTACACAGAGAACATAAAAGCATAACAAAGAAAAAATATGAACTATGTGAATGAGTACATTATACTCTCCCACCCGAAATAGTCATGTCTGCTTATCTTTGAAGTAATTTGTCATCCCGTTATTAATAATACTGCCTTCGAAATACCTTTGTGATGGCAGAACCCCCAATCCATTGGAAAAGGGTAGTGATATATCTCACTAGAGGGATAGCCGTAGCACTCTGTTTCCCCAGTGGTAAATTGGCCAGCGTATCTGGGGGTCTCTTGATATTTTGAGAACTCCTTGCCTTGCGATCTACTTCTGCAGGTTCCGACACACCGTGAGTACAGCTGGTCTACCTGTCGAGGCCTCCTCCGGTGTCCTCCTGCAGCTCGGATCCCTCTGCTCCTTGGCTGAGCCCCGCTTCAGCCTGTCTACAGATAGTACCCCCAATTTCACCTGTCTCAGCGTGAGAAAGGTTGGGAATCTCTTCCTCAGTCAGTGGAAAGTTAGCAAAAGGCAGCATATACAACACCCCCATTTCCTCATCCTCCGAATCCGTATCCCATTCAGGCACAGAGTCCTCTTACTAGGTGTAGGATCCAAGTCGGGCTCTGAGTCAATTCGCACCTCTTGTACCAGAGGCAGAAGGTAGTTCTGATAGAGAATCTTGACAGGCCCATTCCCATCCTCTGATTTCACTCAGAAAACTGGTACATTTGGCATCTGACTCTCCACTACATAGGTAGCCGCCCAACGGTGTTCTAACTTATGCTTCCCAGGTAGCCTCAAATGCCTTATGAGGACTCGGTCTCCCAGCATGAGTTGGGAGAACCTAACCTTTTGATTATACCTACTCTTATTTCCTTGATTCTGCTTGGTAGCCAAGATCTCAGCTAACTCCTAAGCCTTTTTCAGCTGCCTTCTCATATCAGACACATACTTCAGGTAAGTCTTCGGTGGTAGGTCTTCCTTGCCAGTCCCAAAACAAAGGTCGATAGGCAACCTCACCTCGCGCCCAAACATCAGCTAATACGGTGAGTACCCGGTAGCTTCGTTTCCTGTACAGTTGTAGGAGTGGACCAAATGTCTAATATGTTGACTCCGCAAACACGAGGAAATCTGCAGATGCTGGAATTTCAAGCAACACACATAGAAGTTGCTGATGAACGCAGCAGGTCAGGCAGCATCTCTAGGAAGAGGTAGAGTCGACGTTTCAGGCTGAGACCCTTCGTCAAGACTCCACTTGTTGACACCACTTGTTCTTCTTGCTGATTTCCAAGATCCCGAGCATGTCTAGTGAGGTCCAATTAAACCTCTCGGGCTGGGGATCACCCTACGGGTGATAAGGAGTAGTCCTCGATTTATTGACTCCAAGTATGCTCAGTAGCTCATAAATGAGCCTACTCTTAAAATCCCAACTCTGATCACTACGTATCCGCCTGGAGAGGCCATAATACATGAAATTCTTCTCCCATAACACTTTGGCCATCGTGGATCCCCTCTGATCCTTCGTAGGGAAAGGTTGTGCATATCCAGTGTAGTGATCCATAATGACCAAGACATCCGCCATGTTTCTGGCATCTGAATCTATTGACAGGAAATTCACGCACATGGAGTGGCCCTCAGGCAATGTCTTCCTCCGTATGCAGTGAATGCACGACCTGCTGTACTCTTCGACCTCCAGTCTCATTCGGGACCAGTAGTACCAACCTCTGAGCAATCCACTGGTCTTTTCAATCCCCAAATGGCCAGAGGCATCATGAAGTGACTTCAACGCAATCCTCTGATACTTCTCAGGCAGAAACAGCTGGGAATACCATGGACGGTCCAGGGGTGACATGACCCGGTGTTGGATCTGGTTCATCAACTGCAATCTGAGCCACTGGCTCACAGTGTAGGCACCGCAGTGTGTTTCATCTTCTTTGCTTGGGCCATGACTCCCTTTTCGACAGCTGACCAAATGGTATCAATGCCCGGGTCATCTCATTGGACGGCTGCCACTTCCCCAGGACTCAATTCCCGCAACTGGTTTGTCTTCACAGCAGTCAGGTTGCAGTGAGCTTGTGGAGTGGCGTCATCAGAAGCTCCCGATTGATCACCATTCGATCCTGCCCTTGCCTTCACCGTGATGGAAAACTGGCACATGACTTTCACTCTCGGGGCAGGAACAGTCTCCCACTCTTCGTACCTGTCCAACTATATTCCTACTTCCCGGTCGGTACTTCAAACTGAAATTATACGCAGTCAAGACCATCAACGACCGATGGCCTGTGGTCAGCATATAAGTTAGGGGATTGTTGTCTGTCCGCACCCCAAACTTGGCACCATAGAGGTAGTCACTCAACTTATCCACTACAGCCCATTTCAATGCTAGGAACTCCAACCTGTTTGTGGGATAGTTTTTCCTCAGAGGGTGATAGACTCTGGCTGCCAACAGTTCTCAACCCGGTGCCCTGATCCAGATACAGGCCACCCCATATGCCCTCTTTACTGGCATCCGTACGCAGTACATACGGCAATCAGAGGTCCGCAAAAGGCAGCACAGGCAGCTGTGTTAGCAGCTCCTTCAGCAATTGAAAGGCCTCTTCAAATTTTGCGTCCCACCTCGCTCCAAAATGCTCCGGAATGCTAAAATACTCTATACCCTGCTCTTCTTTTGTCCTCCTCCCTTTCTTCCCCAAGGGAGGGTAACTACACATCTGTGAATACACGCCACTGTATCTCTGTAACCCCTACACCCTTTCCTATCTCTCCTAACCCTAACACCAACTATCTATCTGTAATCTGTAATAAATAAATAAATCAAGTACAGTATATGTATATTGAATAGATTAAAAATCGTGCAAAAACAGAATATATATTTAAATGTATGGTAGTGTTCACGGGTTCAACGTCCATTTCGGAATCAGATAGCAGAGGAGAAGAAGCTGTTCCTGAATTGCTGAGTGTGAGCCTTCAGGCTTCTGTACCTCCTACCTGATGGTAACAATGAGAAAAGGGCATTCCCTGGGTGCTGGAGATCCTTAGTAATGGACACTGCCTTTCTGAGACACTGCTCCTTGAAGATGTCCTGGGTACGTTTTAGGCTGGTACCCAAGATGGAGCCGACTAAATTTGCAACCCTCTGCAGCTTCTTGCGGTCCTGTGCAGTAGCCCCCCCCACCCCCACCCCCCATACCAGACAGTGATGCAGCCTGTCAGAATGCTCCCACGGTACATCTACAGAAGTTTTTTGAGTGTATTTGTTGACATACCAAATCTCTTCAAACTGTTAATGAAGTATAGTCGCTGCTTTGCCGTCTTTGTAACTGCATCGATATGTTGGGACCTGGCTAGGTCCTCAGAGAACTTTGCATCCAGGAACTTAATAGTGCTCACTCTCTCCATGTCTGATCCCTCTATGAGGATTGGTGTGTGTTCCTTCATCTTACCCTTCCTGAAGTCCACAATCAGCTCTTTCATCTTACTGACGTTGTGCAAGGTTGTTGCTGCGACACCACTCCATCAGTTGGCATATCTCGCTCCTGTACACCCTCTCGTCTCCATCTGAGAATCTACCAACAATGGTTGTATCATCAGCAAAGTTATAGATAGTATTTGACCTATGCCAATCCACACAGCCATGAATATACAGAGAGTGGAGAGTGAAACTCCTATACCCCTCCGTATCTCTGTAACCACTTCAACCCTCCCTACCACTGTACCCATACATACCTCACCGACTCTGTAACCACTACACCCTCCCTATCTCTATCCTCTACATGCTTCCTTATCTCTGTAACTGCTACACCCTTCCTGATCTCTAAACTCCTACACACCTCCATATCTCTATAACCCCTGCACCCCTCCACATCTCAGTAAATCCTACACCCCTTCCTATCTCTTTAACCCATGCCCCACACATATATCTGTAACCCCTACACTCTTCCATATCTTTGTAAATCCAGCACCCCTCCCTATCTCTGTACTGCCGAAAACCCATCCCTATTTCTGTAACCACTAATACCCCTCCCTATCCCTGTAACCCAACACCCCTCCATATCTCTGTATTCTCTACCATGCTCTATCTCTGTAACCCCTACACCCCTCTCTCTGTAACACATACACCCCTCCCTATCTCTGTAATGCCTATCCTGCTCTATCTCTGTAACCCCTACACCCCTCTCTCCGTAACACATACACCTCTCCCCATCTCTGTAACCCCCATCCTGCTCTATCTCTGTAACCTCTACACCTCTCCCTATCTCTGCTTCCTCTATACCCCTCCTATCTGTTGAATTCCTTTCAGATATTTTGTGTCATCTTTCCCAGTGCTTTTAAACCTCCCAACAGCACAGCACTCTTTCACTTCACCTTCCCCCCAGGACTGCGCCCCTCTGATGGTACGGTACTCTCTCAGTGCTGTCCCTCCACCATTGTCACACTGCTTCAAAACCACTCCTCAGCTGGAATAGAGGTAACGTCAGTGCCACGATCACAAGGGTGAACCAGAGGCAAAAAACTGAAATGATGAAACTTCCTTCTTGCACTTCCTGTTCTAACCATTCTTATTAACATTTCCCAGTTGCACAGAGCCCGATGCTGAGAAAGCACAGACTGGCCCTGACAGAGGCTGCCCCCTGCACTCCAGAGACTAGAACTGGAGACTGCAGTGTATGGTATGCCATGATCGCATAATGCTGCTGACCAATGTCCTACTCTGTTGATGTGATGTTCTAATGATCTCAGTCATTCGGGAAGCGTTTGTTGGTTAGAGTCATAGAGAAGTACAGCACAGAAACATGCCTTTTAGCCCATCTAGTCCATGCTGAAACCATTTGAACCACCTAGTCCCACTGCACTGTGCTGAAACTATAACTCTTCATACCCTACTATCCACGTACCTATCCAAACTTCTTTTCAGTGTTGAAATCGAGCTCACATGCACCACTTATGCTAGCAACTGATTCTACACTCTCATGACCTCTTTAGTAAAGATGTTTCCCCTCATGTTCCCCTTAAACCTTACCTTTCACTCTTAACCCAGAAGCTCTGGTTGTAGTCCCACCAAACCTCAGTGGCAAAAGCCTGCTGTCATTTACCCTGTCTATACACCTCATAATTGTGTATACTCTATCAAATCTCCTCCCAACCTTTTACATTCTACAGAATACAGTCCTATCCTATTCAATCTTTCCTTATAACTCAGGACCTCCAGACCAGGCAAAATCCTTGTAAATTTTCTCTGTGCTCTTTTAACCTTGTTTACATCTTTCCTGTAAGTAGGTGACCAGAACGGCATATAATACTCCAAATTAGGCTTCACCAATGTCTCATACAACTTCAACTTGACATCCGATTTCCAGTACGCCATACTTTGATTAGAGGGATTTACAAAGAGAACTGGGTTCAGGGCTCCTGATTGTCACACAGAACCACTTGGGTATCAGTTCAAAGGAGCATCATACAATATAAGAACGGTAATGAGGGCTCACCACACAGGGGGAAGGAGCAGCACTGAGGGCAGGCTTCTCTGTTAGAGTGGCATTGGTGCGCAGTTGCATTGGAGGGAAAGTGTTGAAGGACACCCACACATTGAGAGGGACTGGTATTGGAGACTTCTGTTGGGGGCTGGATCTGAGGGGTTGCATAGAAGGGGGGAGCATTGAGGGAGATATCAGAGAACAGGACTTGAGAGAAGCAGGTCTAAATACAGAGCTGAAGAGCTGAAATACAGACACTGGGAATATCGTATTGTATTGAGAGTGCACAGGTTTAAACAGAGGCGAAGTACAGACACTAGAAACATACTTTATACTTTATTGTCATCAAACAATTGATACTAGGACATACAATCATCACAGCGATATTTGATTCTGCGCTTCCCGCTCCCTGGAGTACAAATCGATAGTAAATATTAAAAATTTAAATTATAAATCATAGATAGAAAATGGAAAGTTAAGTAGTGCAAAAAAACCGAGAGGCAGGTCCGGATATTTGGAGGTTACGGCCCAGATCCAGGTCAGGATCCGTTCAGCAATCTTATCACAGTTGGAAAGAACCTGCTCCGAAATCTGGCCGTACGAGTCTTCAAGCTCCTGAGCCTTCTCCCGGAGGGAAGAGGGACGAAAAGTGTGTTGGCTGGGTGGGTCGTGTCCTTAATTATCCTGGCAGCACTGCTCCAACAGCGTGCGGTGTAAAGTGAGTCCAAGGACGGAAACACCTGTCAAATGACTGTCCTGGATACAACATCTCAGTACCTATCATTCCATTTCCACGTTGTACCTGATCTCTACTCTCTAATTTGGCTCTGGGACAGTCAGCATTTAAAAATTCTTGTTTTCTATTTCCGCATACTCACATAACCCTCTCTCAACCTTCCAAATCTGTCACCTTTCCTTATCTCTCTGACCCGCTCCAGCCCCTATGCATTTCATTATCTCTTTAACCACACAGGACAGACATCCTTTTCCTACAACATCCTCCAACCCATAAAACACTCTACCTTCTGTATCCTCTGTGACTCCCCCAAACCCTACAACCCTCAATATATCTGTAACCTAAATATACATCCTTTTATTCATCACTCCTCCAATCCCTGCAAACCTCCCTATATCTGTAACCCTAACACCCTTCTTTATTTCTGTAATTCCTGCTCTCTTCCCTATCACTGTAATACCTACACTGTTCCCCATGTCTGTGTAGCCCCCTGGTAAGCCTTAGGCTCGCTTTGCTCGCTTTCGTCTAGGGGGAGCAGCCCTCGGCCCCGCCAAACTGGGTAATCAAGTTTGTGTGGATGCTGTGTGATGTACCCCACCCCGCCCAAATAACAGACAATACACCTTATGCAATTAAATGATTACCCACTTTATATATCTTACTGGAACTATGTAATTGATAGAGATATAAAAGAGAAGTAAAAGGCGCCAAACATGTCAAAGTTCAACCACCTCGTGCACAACAGTTGGAGCTCGATTAACGGAGTTTTCTTTCCACCATTCGATCCCCTCTGACTTCCTCGACCCGCCGCCTGGGAGCAACCACGGTGATCGACCAGACGCTGCACACGAGTCTGTCCTCGACTCCGCTCCTCGCCGAAGACCCAAAGCCTTGGACTCTCGCTCAGAGTCCGTTCCGCCGCCCAGCTTACAGCATCGCGTCTCCTCTTTCTGTACCCATTGTGCCTTCTGCTCAAAGCCCGCGCAAACAATAGAGACACACAAGAAAGAATAACATCTATCCCAATTTGTTAGCAAATGAATACAATTCCCTTATCAATAATTATAACCCAAAACAAGTTGCGAGAGAGAAACACTTTCTCAGCAGTTAACATAATAAAGAATCCATTTTATTCTAACGTAACAAAGAAGCCATTTTTATCAGCCTTAGCAGTAATATAAAAGAAGAAACACCTTACACTCTCCCCCACCAAATTTAGTAATGTCCTCATGACTTCTAAGTAACTCGTCAACCCTTCCTGCAGACACCAAAACCCAAACCAGATACAAACGGTGACATTGCTCCCCAAACAGTAGACCTTACGCCCTGTTCCACGGGCGCTACATAGGCCAACCTATCTGGGAGTTTCCTAATCCTCCGAGTCCTCCGTACCCCCTCAACTAAACCCTTCAGGCTCGGACATTACTGGGGATACGTCGGGTCTGCTTGCTAAATCCTCTCTCAATCTTTCACTCATGCCCCCACTGCAACTCGAAGCCCCCTGCCCTGTGTCCAGGGCCCCACTTCTTTTCCTTCAGGGTCCTGCAGTAACCCAGGCTGCCCACAGCTAACCCTCCCCGCTACACCTGACTTAGTGGGAGAAGGGCCAAAAGTCTCTTCCTCAATCAAGGGGAAGTTAGCGAAAGGCAGCATGTACCACACATCCATATTCTTCTTCATTTCCTCGATCAGTCCCTGCGGTTTGATTTTCTCCAAACTGAAGCACTTAGCCTGGGCGGTCTCTGCAGCCTCTTCAGCCTCCGGCAATCGAGACGTCAGCTTCTTCTCTGACTCCTCAAGTTCGGACTCACGCTTCGTGTCCATCTCCATCTGGGACGCAATTACACCACTAGCTTCTTCCAATCTGTTCTGCATCGATTTCTTGAGTTACTGCTGATCCTTTCGAAGGTTAGTCATTGTTTCGTCTCTCTGGATTAATTCATCAGTACATAACCGCAGTTTCGGCTCGGAATTCCGTTTCCCCATCTCCACTTTGATGAGCGTGAACTCCAATTCTTCAATGGTTGTCTAGGGCTCCGGCACTCGCCTCACATCATAGTCCCCCAAGGTGAATCCAAACCCTAGGCGATCATCCACATACGCCAAAACTCCAAGCACCTCCACATCCCCCATGGTCTTCCCCATGCCCCGCGGGAAGGTTGCAGGGGCTCCGAATGAACCCTGTGGCGTCTTTTTGGATCGGAAGACTCCAAGGGGATCTATAACGGCCGTTTTCTCCTTGTCGGCCTCACTCATCGGGATCTGGGAACATCCACTCCTCAGACCCAGCACATTAAACCACGTCGCACCACACAAACAGACCATAGTGTCTTCGGTCCTCAGGACCTTATTCTGATCAACGACTGTGCGTCTGGTTTGAGTCCTATAATCCACACACACACGCTACCTATGTCTTCCACGGCTGCAGGGTCCAATCACCGCAACCTTTCTCTCACCGAGGTGTCTTCAGCAGTCAACTCCCCTCCCTCTGGTACTTCGGAGCGTCTACTAAGAGGGCCACACCCTCAGCTACTTCCCCCAGGCCGTACCACAATCGGCTCTAGTTTAAATCGGTACCGGCCCAAGGATGCTACACATGTCCTCACAAGCAGCTCGAAACACCGAGTGCACAAACAATGCCCCTGTGAACTCCAGTTTCACTGACCAATAATCGTCTTCCGGATAATCACTGGCACTGATACCCCAAAACTCCAGTGCCCTTAATGTTGTCAAGTGTAAATGCTTCAGACACCGGTTCTAAAACGAACTGTACAACAACTTGACCTGCACCCCGGTGTCGAGGATGGCTAGAGCATGGCTTCCATCTATCCGTAACGACACCCGAGGGCGTGGTCCCTCTAAGCATTCAGGAATAGGGTCTTTTCCTTTCGGAAGTTCCTTGGTACATTGGTGGGAACGTGCTCCCCCAGAGACCTCAAGCCATTTCCCCACTGGGCCTCCACTATTTTCCTGACACCTCTCTGATCAGCTGAACAACTGAGGGAGGGGCTGATCCCCTGAAATGATCTCCCTGGCACTGCAAGCAATTTAGCTGCCCTCCTAGCCAGAGAAGATACACTGAAAGCTTTCCCCCCAATCTCCTGACGCAGGTATGGAAAGCCCCCCAGGCGCTGCATTTTAGTTCCAGTCGAACCAGACGCATTTCCCCCCGCTTTCAGATAACTGGCAGCTGTCACTACGGGATAATTGAACCTGACAGTTCTAACACCGTCAACAGCCCACCTATCCAAACTTCCAACCAATCCCTGCCTCTCACCCTCAACCGAGCACTGCCACTCATCTAACAACAGAGAGATCCGCTCCGCCCAAGCCTCGTACGCCTCCACCCCTTTAGGGGTGGACGTTATCCCAAAAAACAGGCGGAGCCTGCCATGGCTCGAACACTTACTCGCAGACACTACCTCTGATTCAGACCACTCTTTCCTCTCTCTCTCCTAATAGTATGGACAACCCATGGCCCCGCCTCACCCAGGGCACCAACAGACTCTGGCAGTCCCACCACCATTTCGTCAGCGCTAGTCTGAACTCGAACGAAGACCTCCGGGGTACCAACAGCCACCCCACCCAACACACATGCAGTAACAACCAGCAATTCCACAGAGGCACACCAGTTTACAGTCCCCGCAGCATGCATAATTTAAAGAGACGATTACACAGCTTCCTACTGAATCAAATCCACGGACGAAACCCCCATATGTAGCCCCCGATAAGCCTCAGGCTCGCTCAGCTCGCTTTCGTCTAGGGGGAGCAGCCTTCGGCCCCGCCAAACTGGGTAATCAAGTTTGTGTGGATGCTGTGTGATGTACCCCACCCCGCCAAATAACAGACAGTACACCATATGCAATTAAATGATTACACTCGATAGATCTTACTGGAACTATGTAATTCATCGAGATATAAAAGAAAAGTAAAAGGCGCCAAACTTATCAAAGTTCAACCACTTCGTGCACAATAGTTAGAGCTCAATTAACGGAGTTTTCTTTCCACCATTCGATCCCCTCCAACTTCCTCGACCTGCCGCCTGGGAGCAACCACGGTGGTCGACCTGACGCTGCAGACGAGTCTGTCCTCGTCTCCTCTCCTCGCCGAAGACCCAGGGTCTTGGACTCCCGCTCATGGTCCGTTCCGTCGGCCAGCTTACAGCATCATGTTTCCTCTCTCTGGCCCCATCACGCCTTCTCTCAAAGCCGGCGCAAACAATAGCTTACAAACACAAGAAAGAATAACATCTATCGCAATTGGTTAGCAAATGAATACAATTCTCTTATCAATAATTATAATCCAAGACAAGTTGTGAGAGAGAAGCACTTTCTCAGCAGTTAACATAACAAAGAAGCCATTTTATTCTAACATAACAAATAAGCCATTTTTATTAGCCTTAGCAGTAACATAAAAGAAGAAACCCCTTACATCTATAATACCCCCACCCCTCCCTATTTCTGTAGCCTCTACACCACTCTCTATCTCTGTAACCTCTACCTGCTCCACTCTCTGTACCCCACAAAACCCCTCCCTATCTCTGTAATCCCTACACTTCTCCTATCTTTTTAATCCCTTCCATCCACTGCATCCCCCTTACCACCTTCAGGTCCTTCACTAGTCCCATCTTTCCCCTTCCATGTAAAATCCCAAACAGCACAGCACTCTTTTTCCTGCACCCACTTTCATTCAGTATTCCCCCAGGACTGCCCCTCTGAGTGCTGGCCCCCTGTTATTGTCACACTACCTCAGAACTGCTCCTCCAGTGGAATAGAGGTAATGGCAATGCCATGATCACGTGTGTGAACCTGAAATAACACACTTCAAAGTTCAAAGCACAACCTTGTGATTCGTCTGCTTACAGGCAGCCACAAAACAAGAAACACATTTAACCAAAGAACCAATTTAAAAAGACCAACACCCAATGTGCAGGGAGAGGGGAAAAAAAAACAAATCATGCAAACAATAAAGCAAGCAACAGCATTCTGATGGCAATTGAGTCCATTGACCCAAATCCTAGAGAAGATGGAGCAGGCCCATAGCCTCAGTCTCAGTTCATCACACAGCGGGGCAAATCATCACAAAGCTTGCAGACACTAAGCATGGAGCAGCCAGAGCAGGACACAGCCTCAACACCAAGGAGACCAGAGCAAAAGTCGCAGAGCAGAACCGGCACCAACCATCACCCCCAAACCCCACGCCGTCTTTTCATTCCATCTGGCTTGGTGTTTCAATTTGTCCAAAGATTTGGTCATTCCCCGGATTGGGACCTCTGCCCCATGGCTTTGATAGCTTTGGGCCTGGACCTCACATTCCAGCCTGTAATCAACCCTTCCAGTGCTTAGATTGATTCAACCTCACTCCCGGTTAAGGTGGACGGGCATCAAGAGAACTTCACTCCAAACCTACCTGCTCTGCTCACTCCAACTCCACCTCTCACTCTACTCCATCTCAAACTTGCCTCAACCTCACTTCAGTTACTCAAACATGGCTTGACCTCACTCCAACCCCATCTCGCGCGTGCATGCTTCGACCCTCGGATCGACCTCACCTTTGCTTGCCTCTTTGTTGTTTGTGATGATCATTTACCACAATTCTCCACAGGGAAAAAAGGATTATTCATAGAGTATTGAGACTTATTTCTTGATTTGAAAATGGCCAATAAGCTGGCACCAATTTTCAGTAGCGCCGAAGGGTCAGCACTGAAGGTAGGCTATTCTATTGGAGCCACAGAACTGTGGAGTTGCAAAGGAGGGAGAGTATAGAGGAGAAACTCACTGTAAAAGACACAGATCTAAATACAGAGCTGAAGAGCTGGAAAACATATACTGAGAAGATCTGTCAAATGACCCTCCTGGACAGGATATTTTCAAACATATCATTCCATTTCCACATCATATCTGCACTTTACTCCATGCTTCGGCTCTGGCACAGTCAGCATTTTTTAAATTCTGTGTCTTGTCTTCTGTTTCTGCATACTCCCCTTACTCTCTCTTACCCTTTAAACCCTGACACCTCTTCTTATCTCTGTGACTCCAATAGATTTACATCCTTATATCTGCTACACCCTCCAACCACTAAACCCCTCCCTGTATCTATAATCGCAATAGATATTCTTAGCTTTCCAACTCCTCAATGCCCACATTTTTCTGTAAACTCCTCCCCTCCTTGTCTCAGTAACCCCTTCACCCCCTATCTCTGTAACCCAGGTTAATCTAAACCCAAGATAGTCATAGTCATAGCCATACTTTATTGATCCCAGGGGAAACTTGTTTTTGTTACAGTTGCACCATAAATAATAAATAGTAATAACACCATAAATACTTAAATAGTAATATGTAAATTATGCCAGGAAATAAGTCCAGGACCACCCTATTGGCTCAGGGTGTCTGACCCTTCAAGGGAGGAGTTGTAAAGCTTGATGGCCACGGGCAGGAATGACTTCCTATGACGCTCTGTGTTGCATCTCGGTGGAATGGGTCTCTGGCTGAATGTACTCTTGTGCCCAACCAATACATTATGTAGTGGATGGGAGACATTGACCAAGATGGCATGCAACTTGGACAGCATCCTCTTTTCAGACACCACTGTCAGAGAGTCCATTTCCATCCCCACAACATCACTGTAATGTTATAAAGTTCCACTTGTAGAGGGATGTAAACAAGGGTACCGAACTTTTTAAAAAAAGAGAACTTGGGGGAAAATAAGCTGTGCAAGAACAAGGCGTGGCTGACGGAAGTGTGGGAAGTGACTGAGATACAGCAGACTATTAGAAACTAACTAAAGATAAAAACTCTTAAAAGTGGAATTAGTAGTTAGTATCTCCACCCTGCTTACTGGAAATCCTCCGGGTTAAACCTTTGGGTAGAGACGATATCAGCAGACAGCAGTTTCCAAGAACTCTACTGTGTACCGGGAATTAGTTCTGTTAAAACATACTGAGGGATTTGGTCAGTTTTTTTGTGTGTAAGTATTGTGAAAAAATTGACTTTTCATGGATAACCCACTATTTCATCCAGCAAACGAAGAAACAAAATTACGAGTCACCCAAGATTGAAGAACCAATGTGGGAATGAAATATTTCAAGATGCAGCAGATTTAATATGGTTTGATATATAAGTTTATTTTTCTTTCAAAAGATCTGAATTTGATTTTCTGGAAGAACTGATTATTTTTGCAAGGGAGTTTGATAAGTGACTGAATGAGATTTACTTTGTTTAAAAGTTGTGATGTTTGCCATGAAAGGAGTTAAGATGTATATAAGTATATTTGGTGTTGAATTTAAATTTGTAGACATACTGACCTGGAACTGAATCTGAAACTAAGCATAAAACATAAGAGTAGGAATTCAGTTAGTTTCCTAACGAACTAGATGTACACCCTGATTAAGATTTTTACTGCTATACTGTAGGTATTTCATTTTAGTAGTACTCTAAGAGCAGTCTGTTTGAGTTTGAGCTGAGAAAAGAGGCTTTGTTGTTCAACTTAGGAGTGTGGTGTCAGCCAATCAGGATGGTGGAATTGAGAAAAAAGTTCTGGTGTGGGGAGGACCTGGTTGGCAGGAGCTGGGAGCAAAATGGAGGGAAAATGGCTGAGGATGTTATCCCTGTTACACAAGGTGCTTTGTGCAGATGAATAGCTTCAAGGAGGAAGGACCAATACTCTTGTGGGAGAGCCCGTTTGTCTGAGATGGATTTCGAGTGACATTCAGTGGGTGCAGTGTGTACATTGAAAACAATGGCTTTTTAAAGATTTGAGTTCCACTGTGCATATGTGACAGTTTAAGTATAATGAACCTTATTTGTTTTTGTTTATTCTTTCCTTAAATAACTGGTTGCTTAAGTTAATATTCTTAAATATACTTCTTTAGTTATAATTGTATGCGGTGTACGATCTGTTATTTCTTGCTGATGAGTAAATATTGGGGACAGTAAAGCACACAGCCTTCACACAATCCGGAGTTTGGGTGGGCAAAACATTGCAACCTCCCAGGTTTGGCGGGACTATACAACCGAGAGTACGAATCCTAGGAAAGGTGGGTTTCTTGCTGCCAGAGTTCAGTGGCTGATAGCGAGGGGCTAATGAGTTGTCTTTCCAGAGACATTCAGTAAAAGCGGGTTTCATAAGGATTAATAGAAAGTAGATGTTTGTCTGTAAATGGTTAAATAGGGAATAACACTAGATCTAATCAGTTATAAAAATTGAGGCAATAAAGGTTGTACTCATGAATGTCACTCATTCTAACTGAAAAGATAATTAGACTTTCATTCATATCTGAGAATGACACTTCCTTGTTTTACTTCCTGATTTAACTGTTCTCATCAACATTTCCCACTTGCACAGTGGCTGATGCTGAGTTAGTGAACACTGGCCCTGACAGAGACTGTCCACTTTTACTCCAGAGACTAGTATTGGACACTGCTGGGCAACTGCCATGATAGTGTCATTGCCGCTGACCAATGTCCTGCTGTTTTGATTTTGTGATGTTATAATGATTTCCATCATTGGGGAAGCATGTGTTGGTTAGAGGAGGTTACAAAGAGACCAGGGCTCCTGATTGCCACTTGGGTAGAATTTCAACGGGAGCAACATAACATGTAAGGGCAGTACTGAGGGCTCTCCACATAGGCAGAAGGGACAGATCTGAGGTCTATTCTGTTGGAGGGGAGGTATGGTGGAGTTGCAAAGGAGGGAGAGTATTGAGGGAGAACCTCACTGCCAGAGAGGCAGGTCTATGAGCTGCAATTTTGTTGGAGGGACAGGGTTGCTGAGAAGGGAGAACATTACTGTGAGAGAGTCAGGTCTAAATACAGAGCTGAAGCTTTGAAATACAGACACAGGGAAAATATTGTGTTGAGATTTCACAGATTTAAACAGAGGGATAATACAGATTCTGGGAAATTCTGTCAAATGACCAACCTGGATAGGATATCTTAGTACCTACAATTCTATTTCCACATCATTACCTCGCTCATTTGGTTCTGGGAGAGTCAGCATTTAAACAAATTCTATTTCTCCATGCTCCCCTTACACTCCTTCATCCTTTCAACCTCCTTCATCCTTTCAACCCCAACACCTCTCCTTATCTCTGAACTCTCTCCAACCCCTACACCCTTCATTATCGCTATAACTCCAATAGGTATGCATCCTTATACTTGCAACATACTTCAAACCCTAAAATCATTCCTACCTCTGTAGCCTCAATAGACATCTTAAACTCTGTAATGCCCGATCCCTACAACCCTCCCTATCTCAGTAATCCCTGCCTCCTTCCTATCTCTGTAACCCTTACACCCCTCCCTTGTCATGGTCCAGTCCATGAAATGTGCATTCTGGTTCATGGTCCGATCCGTCGATTCTTTATTCTGGGTTTTCCTATTTTCCCTTGTTCCACTGGGTGCCTTAATTGAGGCACCTGATTCTCGTTTTGGGCTGGCACATAAATACCTCTTAAACCAAGGATTCCCAACTGGACTGTTCTCTTCCCCTTCCCATCTGAATCTATGGCAGTTATTTTGGCAGTTTATCTCAACAATTACTTGGCACTAACCTTCATCTGTAATCCTCGTCTGTTACCTTCTCCTGCTACCTTGCCTGCAATCTCGCCTGCATCGCCATCTAGTTCAACTGCCGGAGTGAGACCAAAGCCTTGCCACGCCAAGATAAGGAACTACCTATCATTGAGTTTAGAACTGTCTCTTTGTGTCCCTGTGTTTAATATCTGTGTCAAAGAAGAGTCCCGGCCCTAGGCCCTGTTCCCAAGGAGGGGTCCTGACTCTGTGCAGAGTCCCCGCCCTAACCCCTGTTCCCAAGGAGGGGTCTTGGCTCTGTGTTCCATATACATCCTGGCCCTATGTCCTGTCCCCAAGGAGGGGTCCCGGCTCTGTGTTCTGTGTTCCGGTGCTCAAGTCCAAGGCTCTGTGTTCCGGTGTTCCAAGACCAAATCCAGGAGCTGTGTTCCAGCCCTGTCCAAATCCGAGCTTCGTGTCCTCACTCAGTTCCAGTGCCTCGCCCAGCCCAGGAGTGCCTCTCCCAGATAGGAGTTCCTCATCCTCTCCTGTAGCCATGTCCTGTCTTGCCAAGATCCTAGTCCTGAGTCCTAGCCTAGACCACGGTTCCGGTTCCAAGTCAAGACCCAGGTTCCAAGTCCCAACCAAGACCCGTGTTCCGGGTCCTTGTCCAGGTTCTGGTTCCGGAGTTCCATGTTCCTAGTTCAGGCTCCTTGTTCCTAGTTTCACGTCTATGTCCCATATTTCTAGTCCAATTCCTAGCCCGAGCCCTGATTCCTAGTCTTGTCAATGTTCAGCATTGTTTCTTCCTTACCTTGCTATCTCGATAAACCTAGTCCTATTCCTCGTACTTCAGTGTCTGTGTCTTGCATTCAGGTCCGCCTCCAGCACCCCCTTGTAACATCCCCTCTTTCTGTAAACCCTAAACCTCTCCCTATCCCTAAACACCAATCTTACAGCTGACACTGTGAAGTGTTACCCGAGTCATCACACTACCAACATGGTATCTCTTATCTCTGATCTTCACTATTTGTACAATATCTATAAGGTCAGATCTCTGCATTCTTTCCTCTGGGAACCAATCGAGTTCAGATTATAACTGTGCTTTTCTTTCTGTTCCAATTGTATTCTTCCTTTTGAAGGAAGTTGTGTATAATTTATGTGTGATTTCTGCCTGTGATACACCAATATTGTAGCGTGCAGACAACAATAAACTCAACTTGACTTGAAGCTGTCTCGTCCCCGCAGAATCCTTGTAAAATGTTTCTGAACCCTCTCCAGCTTAGTCACATCTGTTCTATATATAACAACCAGACTGCAGGCACACCTGGGTCTCATATAACGGTAACATAGCATCCAACGCTTATACTCAGTGCCCTGTCCAATGGCGGCAACTGTACTGTACACCTTCTTCACCTCTTTCTCCACCTGGATCACCAGTAATAGGGTACTCTTGGCCTCTCTGTTCTACAGCACTTTCCAGGATCGCACTATTTACCTGTGTGTATACAGTCCTGTTTTAGCTTCCTGCAATGCACCACATCACACCTGAGTTTAATTCCACCAGCCATTACTTTGCCCACTGGCCAAGGTCTCAGTGTAACCAGAGACAACATTTCTCATTGTCAATTACATCACCAGTTTTGGTGTCATCCATGAACTTATCAACATTGCTGCCTGTACTCCCCAAATCACTAATATAGATGATAAGCAAAAAGGACCCAGCACCAAGTCCTATGGCACACCACTGGTCACCAGTCATCACAATGTCAAGGGAGAGAATGATGCACTGGCCAGAGACAACCCTGAGGGAGTGTTACAGGGATAGCACTGACAGAGTGTCACACTGTCCGAGGGACAGTACTGAGGGAGTGTCACACTGTCCGAGGGACAGTACTGAGGGAGTGTCACACTATCCGAGGGACAGTAATAAGGGAGTATTTCACTATCAGAAAGTCACTACTGAGGGAGTTTTGCACTATCAGAGGGACAGTACTGAGGCTGAGGAAGCAGTGCCGAGGGATGCCTGAGTTAAACTGTGTTTCTAGTTAAATCCCTGTGTCTCACAGAACAGACCCTGTTATCACACTGAGTGAAATCACGCTGTGAATTCTTCAAACAACAATTGGAGTTTCAATTGCTGTCAGGTAGGAGAAGTGGTCGTAAATATTCTCTTTCAGACCCTGACAGCAGAAAACCAACAGAATATCTGGAATTAGACAATGATTGGGCGATTTTACCTCCTCTTGTCACTTCTTCAAGGTAAGTCAGCTATAGGTCATACATATTAATAACTGACAGATCTTTGGACAACATTGTTCACAGTGATCTGTGACAGGGACTGATTTCAGCAGAGACTCAGTAAGCTAAACTTGCCCTGAGGTCCTTTCATTATCCCATTCCCCAATCCCAAACTCCTCCCCCAATGCTGGTGACATCCGCTGCTCCTGGTCTGACAACGTCCAACTTTAATGATCGCATCCTTGTTTTCAGTTACTCCAAATCCTGTCCCAACACCCCCTCTGTCTCTGTAACCATCGCCAAGTCCCTCACATCGCCCTGTCTCTGCAAACTCACTGACCCCCTACACCTGCTCATTTCTCAGAAAAGCCCTCCTGCCCCTGCACCCATCATTAGCTCTGTAACTACCCACTCCTCTACTCTTTTCCCTATTTCAGTAACCTCCCCCACTCTCTATATTCCTTTCTATTTCGGAAACATCTCCGCCACAACACTCTTGGTCTCTTTTGTGGCATTTCTCAGACTGCAGGAGGCCCAAGGTGGACAGTACTTATTGCCCATTGCTTATTGTCTCTCAACAGTATCAATAACGGTGTGTGTGTGTGTGTGTGGGGGGAGACGGTATCCCTGTTCGTAAACCACTGCAGTTTATGTGATGAAGATGCTCCCCTAGCACCACTCCTCCCAGTACAGTGTTCCCTCAACAACACTGCTCCCAGTACAGTGTTCCCTTAACAACACTCCTCCCAGTACAGTGTTCCCTCAACAACACTGCTCCCAGTACAGTGTTCCCTTAACAACACTCCTCCCAGTACAGTGTTCCCTTAACAACACTCCTCCCAGTACAGTGTTCCCTTAACAACACTCCTCCCAGTACAGTGTTCCCTTAACAACACTCCTCCCAGTACAGTGTTCCCTTAACAACACTCCTCCCAGTACAGTGCTACCTTAGAAATGCCCCTCCTACTGCAGGGGTCCTCAGTACTTCCCCTCCCACTGTGCAGTGCTCCCTCAGTACTGCCTCAGTGCAGGATTCCCTCACCACAGCCCCTCCTAGTGCAGGGGTCCCTCAGCATTGCCCCTCCCACTGTGCAGGGATCCCTTATCACTACCACTCTCGCAATGCAGGTCTACCTCATCAGAGGGGGTCCCTCAGCACTGCCCCACCCCTGTGTGCTTGTCCTCCATGTTGTCACTCACACGTTAAAAGTCTGGCTTCTCATGTGTGCACTAGTCATCTTGTCAATTCTGACCAAATGCAGAGAGTGTGGGTTTTCCTCCTGTCTGCCCCACAGAAGCAGACACGGTGCTGGGTGCGGGACACAGTGGAGGGCAGTACACGGGTTGGTAAGGGATAGTCCATCTGGGATTGGAATGAGATCGCAATCAATGTGCACTTGTGGAATAAGTGGTACTCTTTGACATTGCAGTCCAATACTCAGGAGTTTGAGGACATTTGGTATGATACCAAAGACTGCAGCAACTTTCTACAGATGTCCTGTGAAGAACATTCTCACTGGTTGCATCACCGCCTGATATGGCCGGATCATTGCACAGGATCGGAAAAAAATTGCAGCAAGTTGCAAACTCAGCCACCTCCATCGTGGGCACTTGTCTCCCCAACATTGAGCACACCTTTACAAGGTGATGCCTCAGAAAAGGGCATTCATCATTAAAACCCCCATCACACAAGACATGCTGTCTCTTAATGCTTCATTCAAGAGGTACAGGAGCTTGAAGGCACAGGCTTAGTGTTTTAGGAACAGCTTCTTCCTCTCTGCCATCAGGTTTCTGAATGGACAATGAACCCATGTACATTACCTCACTATTTAACCATATAACCATATAACAATTACAGCACGGAAACAGGCCATCTCGGCCCTTCTAGTCCATGATGAACTCTTACTCTCACCAAGGCCCACTGACCTGCACTCAGCCCATAACCCTCCATTCCTTTCCTGTTCATATAGCTGTCCAATTTAACTTTATAATGACAACATCGAACCTGCCTCAACCACTTCTGCTGGAAGCTCATTCAACACAGCTGCCACTCTCTGAGTAATGAAGTTCTCCCTCACATTACCTCTAAACTTTTGCCCTTTAACTCTCTTCATGTCCTCTTGTTTGAATCTCCCTCACTCTCAATGGAAAAAAGCCTATCCATGTCAACTCTAGCAATCCCCCTCATAACTTTAAATACCTCTATCAAGTCCCCTCTCAACCTTCTATGCTGCAAAGAATAAAGACCTGACTTGTTCAACCTTTCTCTGCAACTTAGGAGATGAAACCCAGGTAACATTTTAGTAAATCTTCTCCGTACTCTCTCAATTTTGTTGACATCTTTCCCATAATTCGGTAACCAGACTGTACACAACTTGTCCTTCTCGTTTTGCACTGCTTATTTAATTTAATTGTACATATATAATGTGCGTGTGCTTCTTATTGTAATTTATAGTCTTCTATTATACATTGCAGTACTGCTGCAAAACAACAAAATTCATAACATATGCAAGTGATGTTAAACCAGATTCTGATGGCTGGTGTTGTTCTTTAAACTGGATATAGAGATATCAAATTGCTGCCAATTGCAGTGCATTTTGCACCGTCTGCAGAAAACCCAGCAGGTACTCACCCAGGCTACTCAAACAGTATCTCCCAAATGCACCACCTCTCCCACCCAGAGATGCAAGAGCAACGGGTGCAGGAGAGTACCACCATCTCCAGGTACCCTTAGGTGGAAGGTGGGGACTTCCAGGATGGAAATGCAGAAGGGAAGAGGAGAATAGAAGTGAGGGATTAAGGGGGTGGTGAAGGAGGGATTACTCACCACAGTAATGCCTTTGAGTCTGTACTTTGCAAAGGAACCTGTATTGACATCAAGCCCATGACGTTCCTGGGTGCTGTCAGGGTACTTCAGAACTAGTGTAGGGCTTCTGATCTTTATTTGTCTTTAAGACCTCCATGGAATCTTTCAATCATTTCTAGCATATGCTAGAAGGACTCAGCTGGTCGAGGGGCATCAGCTGAGTCAAAGGTGTACGTTGATGATTCGGTTTGAGTTCCTGCTTTAGGACTGGGAGAGAAGAGGAACGAGCTGAGAATCAAACAGTGTGAGGAGCGACGGGTGGGGCAGAGGCTGATTAGTGATTGGGAGGGGCAAATGGCAGACAGGTGCAGGAGGGAGATGGAGGAGTGAATGTGAATGGTGATCAAAGGGAGATGAATCTGAGATGAAAACAGAGGAGTGTGTGAGGGAGGTGAACTCTGGGGGGTGAGAGTTATTTCATTTCATTGGATAATCAGTTACCCAGCAGAACTGAGATATTGTTCTTCAAAATTACATTCACCTTCTCCAGAGAAATGAATAAGTTTGCTGACAGGCAGGTCAGAGTGCGGATGGCAATGGGAATAGGTGGAGGAGTCAGCAGCAACCCAGATTCAATCCTGACCCTGATTTATATTTGTGTGGGGAGTTTGCACATCCTCCCTGTAATTGTATGGTTCCCCACCACACCTCATCACCTCCTCCAAGTCTTTAGTTTGCACATGAACTGTAAATCACTCTTTAGTGTTGGTAGCTGTCCAAAAGCCAAGCATGAACATGATGGATAATGTGAGAAGGAATATGCTGCAGGGTTACAGAGTAGTCGGAGGAGAAGTGGACTGACAGGATTGCACATGGTAGTATGGATCAGATGGGCAATTTTAGTGTCATATTAAATAAGTTAGGGGCTTGATCCCCAGGAATTAATGTACAACTAACTATTCCCATGGAGGTACAAGAGATGCTGAAATCTGGAGAAAATGGCAAAAAGATGCAGGAACTCAACGTCTCAGACAGCATTTAGGGAGGAAAATGGACGGTGATTTTGTGTTGAGACCTATCACTCAGATTGCTTTGAATAGTCTCGACCTGAAATGATGACCACATATTTCTCTCCATAGATGATATCTATTCCCATATCCTGCTGTTTTCCCTATTCTTGAGGAGTGCCTTATTTTGTGTACACAGCCACAGAGGGTATATATCAAGTCTGTTGGATCTTCAAGTAATCCCTTGCTAAATATTGATATTTCTCAACTCAGCTGTAGTGTCTGAAGAGTGGAGAGCTGACATTCCAACAGAAGTGACAGCACAGAGGGGCTTGTGTGCCCGGATTCCATGCCACTACAGATACCCATCGAGTCTGGAAAATGAACTGCGAACCGGAGTGTGGTTCAACAAGAAAGGGGCAACAAAATCTATAGTCTTTCACTCCAGGAATCATGCATTTGAGTCATCAAGATTTCAACTTCAAACTCAGCTGACTGGAAATTTGTCTGATGGTGACTGCTCCCTGCTTATAAACAACATTAAACAGGAGGATGAGGGTTCTTATTTTTTCAGAATAGAATTTAAGAGCAGTTCCAATTATAACTACCCAGACATACAGCTTCATGTTTCTGGTGAGTGCTGTTTTATGATTAAGTATTTATCTACATTCTGTAGCCAATAACAAGGAATCAAAACTATGTCAGTTAAATACCAACACAACTTAATACAATGCAGGACCTGAACACCAGTAATTGGACAATCCCACCCAGTCCTATAGCAACACAAGTTCCGATGTGCACCTGATGATCATTTCTTACATGTTTTGATTCTGTCTGTCTATGTTCTCAGATCAACAACTCCCTCAGATCTGTCTGATTATGTTTACCTCAGTACAAATAATAGACTCGTAAACTCAGTGACCACTTTATTATGTACCTCCTGGGCCTAGTAAAGTGGCTTCTGAGTGAATGTTCATGGTCTTCTGCTGCTGTAGCCCATCCACTTCAAGGTTTCACATGTTGTGCATTCAGAAATGCACTCCAGCATATCACTATTGTGATGGATGGGAATGTGAGTTACCTTCGCCTTCCTGTCAGCTTGAACCAGTCTGACCATCCTCCTCCGACTTCTCTCATTAACAAGGTATTTTCACCCACAGATGCATTTTTTTTCTCGCTTAATTCTCTGCAAGCTCTAGAGATGGTTGCATGTGAAAAACCCAGGAGCTCAGCAGTTTCTAAGATACTCAAATTATCCTCTTTGGCACCAACTATCATTCCACAGTCAAAGTCACATTTCTTCATCATTCTGATGTTCCCCTTAAAAAAATTCACCTTTCACCCTCAATTTATGATCTATAGTTTTAGTCTCACCCAAGCTCTGAATAAAAACCTTGCCTTCTCCCTCTCTATGCTCCTCATTATTTTATATACTGTCAAAGTTCACCCCATTCTCCTACAATCCAAGGAATAAAGTTCTAACTTACTCAACCTTCCCATATAACACAAGTCCTCAACTCCTGGCAATCTCCAAGTAATTTTATCTGCATTCTTTCAATCCTATTGATATCTTTTCTATAGGTAGGTGAGCAGAACTGCACACAATGCACCAAATTAGGCCTCACCAAGTGATTGTAGACCTTGTCTCTCAGTAACTTTCCTACAACAGAAGCCAGAGCATTCATTCCTTTAGAACAATAAATGTTGGTTTCACTGTTGACTAGAAATGAGTAATTTACAAACAATGTGCACAGTCAGACTCTGTCATGCTTTAGGACATTTGCTTTGAGTCTTGGTTGGGCTGATGCAAATTGTTTTTGTCCTGCTGCAGACAGGGATTAATTTAAAATTGGTGGAGTGATGAGTCATCAGGCCCCAAACTGTTCCACTTCAACATCCCACCCTGACAGGCAGCAAAGGGATGACTTGAGTCTAATGCAGAGAAGTGTTTGGGCAAGTGCTACAAGGCAAGGGAATAAATGACAAATGAGTGAAGTGGTGGGACTATTGTTACTGATCAAAGATTACAACACGGATCAGTAAGCTGGTTAGAATGTCACAGAGGATATCTTCGCTGTTAGCTGAGGCACTATCAGGGAGCTAATGCTGGAAATCTGTGTAACATTGGGAAGGACATATGAGAGAACTGCATACAGTTCTGGTCACCACTTTGCAGGAAAAATGTGGGTATACTGGAGGAGTGCAAAGATTTACAAACACTTACCAGAATTTGTAAATTATAGCCATGAGGAAAAGTTGTAAAGGCTGAGGTTCTTTTCTTTAGAAAGGCTTCATGAGGGGTGGGCTAGGAGAATGATTCATTCAAGTTTTCTGACAGAATCAGGTAGAGCAACAAGGTAGGATCTATTTCTCTAGTTCTCTGGGAGGGAGATGTCACAAACCAGGTACCACTAATTGAGCAACACATACAAAATGCTGGAGGGACTCGGCAGGCACTAATTGAGAGTCATTTGTAGAAGGGTGGAGGAGAGAAGGACACTGAAGGCCTAGAAATCATTGCAGGCAAGCGTTATGTTCTTGTTCTGGAGAAGGCAGGTAGTGTTGAGGAGGCAGGAATTCTGCAAAACAACTTGGACATTCCAGAAGGATGGTCAAAGAAATGCCAGGTGCAATACAGTGTTGGGAAGAGATGGTCATGCATTTTGATACAATGAATAAAGGTGTAGACTATTTTCTAAATGGGGAGCAAATTCAGAAATCAGAGGAGCAAAGAGACTTGGGAGTCCTCATTCAGGATCCTGTAAAGGCTAACTTACCAGTTGAGTTGGTGTAATGAAGGCAAATGCAGCATCAGTATTAATTTCAAGAGGGCTAGAATATAAAAGCAAGAATATAATGTTGAGGCTTTATAGAGCTTTGGTCAGAACACCACGGGATTATTGTGGGCTTGTCATCTAAAACTTTGACAGACTTCCATAGATGCACAGTGGAGAGTATTCTGACTGCTGCATCACAGCTTAGTGTGCCAACACCAATGACGATGAACAAAAGTTCGTGGGTATACCCCAGTCCATAAAAGGAAAAGCCCTCCCCACCACTGAGCACATCTACAAGGAACACCGCCACAAGGAAGCAGCATCCATCATTAAGGAAGCCCACCATCCAGCCCATGCTATCTGCTCACTGCTGACATTGCAAAGGACGTACTGGAGCCATAGGTCCCACGCATGGTCTCACGTTCAAAGACACCGCAACTCATGCTCTCAATCTTTATTAATTAATTAATCGTTTTTTTCTTTTCATATTTGCACAATTTGTCTTCTTTTGCACATTACCAGATTTTTGTCATCTTTGTGAGTTAGAAACATAGAGAACCTGCAGCACAATACAGGCCCTTCAGCCCACAACATTGTGCTGAACATGTCCCTACCTTAGAAATTACTAGGGTTACCCATAGCCTTCTATTTTTCTAAGCTCCATGTACCTATTCAAAAGTCTCTTAAAAGACCCTATCATATCCGCCTCCACCACCGTAGCCGGCAGCCAATTCCATGCACTCACAGCTCTCTGCGTAAAAAAACTTACCTCTGACATCTCCTCTGTACCTACTCCCGAGTACCTTAAACCTGTGCCCTCTTGTGGCAGTCATTACAGCCCTGGGAAAAAGCCTCTGACTATTCACACAATCAATGCCTCTCATCATCTTATACACCTCTATCAGGTCACCTCTCATGCTCCGTCGTTCCAAGGAGAAAAGGCTGAGTTCACTCAACCTGTTTTCATAAGACATGCTCCCCAATCCAGGCAATATCCATATAAATCTCCTCTGCACCCTTTCTATGGTTTCCACATCATTCCTGTAGTGAGGTGACCAGAAATGAGCACAGTACTCCAAGTGGGCTCTGACCAGGTTCTTATATAGCTGTAACATTACCACTCAGCTCCTAAATTCAGTTCCACGATTGATCAAGGACAATACACCGTATGCTTTCTTAACCACAGACTCAACCTGCGCAGCTGCTTTGAGTGTCCTTTGGACTTGGACCCGAAGATCCCCTTGATCCTCCACACTGCCAAGAGTCTTACCATTAATACTACATTCTGCCATCCTATTTGACCTACCAAAATGAACCACTTCACACCTGTCTGATTTGAACTCCATCTGCCACATCTCAGCCCAGTTTTGCATCCTATCAATGTTCCGCTGTAACCTCCGACAGCCCTCCACACTATCCACAACACCCCCAAACTCCTTGTTATCAACAAATTTACTAACCCATCCCTCCACTTCCTCATCCAGGTCATTTATAAAAATCACGAAGAGTAGGGGTCCCAGAACAGATCCCTGAGGCACACCACTGGTCACCGACCTCCATGCAGAATATGACCCGTCTACAACCATTCTTTGCTTTCTGTGGGCAAGCCAGTTCTAGATCCACAAAGCAATGTCCCCTTGGATCCTATACCTCCCTACTTTCTCAATAAGCCTTGCATGGGATACCTTATCAAATGCCTTGGCTGAAATCCACATACTGTACAATACATCCACTACTCTTCCTTCATTGATGAGTTTACTCGCATCCTCAAAAAATTCAATCAGGCTCATAAGTCACGACCTGACCTGAACAAAGCCATGCTGACTATTCCTAATCATATTATACCTCTCCAAATGTTCATAAATCCTGCCTCTCAGGATCTTCTCCATCAACCTACCAACCACTGAAGTAAGACTCACTGGGCTGTAATTGCCTGGGCTATCCCTACTCACTTTCTTGAATAAGGGAACCACGTCCGCAGCCCTCCAATCCTCTGGAACCTATCCGGTTTCCATTGATGATGCAAAGACCATCGCCAGAGGCTCAGCAATCTCCTCCCTCACCTGGGGTACATCTCATCCAGTCCCATACATCCTCTTTCTTTATATCTGCATGCTCAAGCTTTTCAGTCTGCTGCAAGTCTCCCTACAATCACCAAGATCTTTTTCCAGAGTGAATGCTGAAGTAAAGTATTCATTAAGTACCTCCACTACCTCCTCCGGTTCCATACACGCTTTTCCACTGTCACACTTGATTGGTCCTATTCTCTCACGTCTTATCCTCTTGCTCTTCATACACTTGTAGAATGCCTTGGGGTTTTCTTTACTCCTGACGGTTAAGGCCTTCTCATGGCCCCTTCTGGATCTCCTAACTGATCCTTTTTGCATTTCTTTGTAGCTAATGTGAGTGTCCACAAGGAAATGGATCTCAGAGCAGTACATTGTGAGATACAGTATACGTTCTTTGTTAATAAATTTACTTTGAATTTGAATTAGAGTATTCTCCTCATTAACCTTGCCTTTGGAGGATGAAAGGCCTCTATACATTCTCCTTCAGTGTCCCCTTTCCTAATGAGCTCAGCCTGATCAATCTTTCCTGAAACTTACACCCTCCCAGTTTATGAATTGTACTTGTTAACATTATTTCTATTGAACTGATCCATCTGGTGACAATTATCTAAAAGGATCCATTGCTCTGTGTTAGATTTCACAGATAAACCTTCGATATTTGCCACTGAAATGGTTGCAGGAAAGCCTATGAATATAAGCTGCACTTTCAACGCCACGTGTGAGAAAATGTCACCCATCTTAACCTGGGTCATGCCCACTAATGTTTCAGCTTCAAACTCAAGCAGCGTAACGCAGTGGGGTGACACTCTGATGTATACTTCTGTTCTGACCTTGACTCCAGAGCCTAAACATCATGGGCAAAGTCTCACCTGCAGAGTCAGATACCCATCTGTTTCATTGGAGCAGACCCTCACACTAACTGTGCGGTGTAAGTATGGAGATTATTGATTGTACGTGATTAGTAAAATGCCAGACGCTACACAGCAAGATAGCACAACCATGACTAATCCACCTTTGCTCTTAGATCTTGCCCTGATATTCAGGAGAACACTAACTTTACTGGATATTCCACCAACTGGACAGTTGCACCCTGACATCACTGCCTCAGTGAGAGAAACGCAGCTGTCAACAGTTTTCGCCTGTATCAGTAATGACCACCACCCCATCACCCACCCACATTGCACTCCTCCCTCAGCACAGCTCTTCCAAACATCAGGGGCCTCCCACTTCCAGCTCTCCCACAATGGGGCACTCCCTGAGAGTTTCTCCACTTGGGAGAGCTTCCTAAAAGGATCCAGTGATGGACCCTCTCAGCATTGCCCCTCACACGTGCAAGGCTCCGTCAGCCCGGTCCCTCCTACAGTGTTTCACACCTGTAATGCCACTCCTCCCAACATGCAGGGCCCCTGCTGCCCACCACACTATCCTTCCATGATGTCAACCACACGTTAAGAGTTTGACTTCTCGGTATGGGGCTGGTCATCTCTGCGGTTCTGTCCATACGGAGTGGGTGTGGTTGGTGTTCCTGCCTGTCCCACAGGAACAGTCCTGGTGTTGGGTACAGGACACAGTAAACAGCGATACACTGGTTGGTAAGGGTGAGTCCACTTGGGATTAGAAAGAGATCACAGTGGAATAATTAGAAATATTAAAGTCTGCACTTGTGGAATAAAAGGAACTCTTTGACATTGCTGTCTGATACGGCAGGTGTTGTTTCAAGGACTGGATAAAGAGATATTTACTCCCAGTAGTGTACCATAGCTGCCCTATGCATCATCTGCAGAACGCACTGCAAGTACTTGCAAAGGCTAATCCAGCAGTAAATCCCAAGATCTGAGAGGAAGCTGTGATGGTGGAGGAACAATCTACAAGGTAAAGGCAGGGACTTTCAGGATAGGTACACAGCAATGGAAGGGGTGAGTAGTGGAGTAATGGAATGACTTGCACATTCCTCCACAGTTGAGGTAGCCAACTGGTGCCTAATGTCTCTTTCCAGACAAGGGCAGGCTTATCAAGCTCTGACTGGCATCCAACACCCTGCACACACATTCCAGATTCCCACAGTCACAGTGGTGATAGGGTCAAAGAGTATGTGAGTGTGTGGGAGTAACGGGGTGAAAGGGGATTGGGGAGAAAAAAGGGTTTCATTAGGTACATTTAATGTCAGAGAAATGTATACCATATACATCCTGAAATTCTTTGAAAAGGGAAGGAAAGAGTTGGGAGAAGAGAAGGAAAGAGTGAGATGAGAAGGAAGAGTTGAAGACGGGAAAAGTGGAAGGGAAAGGAGGGGAGAGCATAGAAAGTTTTACTGTAGAGCACTCTCAGCGCTCACCAGAGTAATGCTTTGAATTCGTACTTTGTAAAGAAACTTGTATTGAAATCAAACCCCTGATGTTCCTGGATGCTCTCAATTTACTTCAGATCCACTGTAAGAACTCAGATTCTTACTTGCCTTTAAGATGCTTCATTGAGTTGGTTGTGTAATTAATGAATAATATTTGAATAGTATTGTAAGTATATTGTTTGATTAAGCATTCGTTGTTTTTCACGTAATGTGTTGTGGGTTTTATGTAAAAGTATGTAAATAGCTTTCTTCATTATGCCACCACATTATATGCGCATGTCTTGCTAAAGTAAAGACAAAACTATGACCTACTGTTCCAGGGTCACATCTTTCTGTCTGTCTGTATCTTGTTTTACAGCGGTTGGCATCCAGCTTAATGGTGCATTACCGCCACCCTCTGCTCCAAGGTCACATCTTTTCCTTGCAATCGGTTTTATGTCTTGGAGTTACGACATAACTGTCGTGACGAGCTATCTTTAAAATGAATGTAGAACAGCTACCTATCTGTTGAAGCTCAACGAGACATTCAAGCTTTTAAAAAACACAACGAGCTGTTCGGGTTTTAAAACACACAGCAGAAGGGAGAGAGAGATAACAGAGTTGAGTTTAAAAAGGCAGAAACTGGATAAACTCACGGGATCATAAACAATGAGAACCAGGTAATATTAATCATATTTTTTTAAAAAGCAGAAATGGCTGACTACTTCAGAAAGATAGACACTTTTGATTCCATAATATAGAATGGGATTTTGTATACTGAGAGAATTGAGCAGTATTTTGAAGCAAGTGAAAGAGCCAAAGAATAGAAACACCAATTTTACTGCGTGCATCGGATTTAAAGGCATACAATTTGCTTATAAGTTTACCTGCTCTAAACAAACCAGCATGGTGAAGGTAATGCAGGAAAAGCTAGAACGAAAACCACTGGTGATTGCAGAATGCTTTAGGTTTCATAGGCAGAATCAAAAGGAAGGACAGTCCATTTCAGCATGTGTGATTGAATTGAAGAGATTGGCTGAGCATTAGTTCAGTGATGGGCTTAATGATGCACCCAGGGAATATTTAGTTTGTGGAATATGACAAGGAAGCATTCAAAAACAGCTCCTAACAGAGGCACAAAAGGACATTTAAAAGTGTCATCGAAATAGTCAATAGAAACAGCAGGCAGAGACGCAATAGATTTGTAGATCGGAATGAAAGCAAGCATGAACAAACATGCAATACCAAAACAGAATCCAGCCTCTGGTACAGAGCCTTCCCACTGATCCACAAATGACTCTGCATGGAGCCAGGGTCGGGCGAGAGTGTAGCTACAATGGTACTGAAGGAAAATAGTGTTCATTAATGACACTAATTACACTAATTGCTTCCAGTTCAGTCTGTGGCCAGGGACAAAAGGGAGTGATCGTGAGTAAGACAAGTAAGGCAATCCAGGAGGTAGTGTTGGAGGAGTCTCAGCCCTTCAGTTTGTCTAACAGGTCTGAGATTGTTGTTTATGAGGATGGGTGTGGTGGCTGTAGGAAGGATGAGCAACTTGTCCATGGCACCATAGTACAGGGAGCCATTCAAGACGGGGAAGAGAAGGGAAACCTATTTGCAATTGGAGTTAGCATAGTCATAAGGATTGAGTGTCCCGAAGGCTTTATCATCTGGTGACAGAGTTCAGGGCATTTCACTTAACCTGCAGAAGAATTTGAAGTGAGAGGGGAAAGTTCTGGTTGTTGTGGTCAATGTATGGGCCAATGGCATAGGAAGAAAAAGAAAGAGGTTTTGTTGAGGGAATTTGAGCAGCTAGGGACTAAGTCAAAAAGCAGAACCAAAATAGTAATACTCTAGATTGCTGCCCGTCACAAGCAAATTGGCACAGAGTCACATACACAAAATGCTGGAGGAACTCAGCAGGCCAGGCAGTGTCGATAGAAAAGAGTAAACAGTCAATGTTTCAGGCTGAGGCACTTCATCAGGACTGGAAAAGAAAGATGAGAAGTCAGAGGAAGAAGGTGGGGGAAGGGGAGGAAGAAGTAGAAGGTGGTAGTTGATCTGTGAAACCGGGAGGGGTGAAGAAAAGAGCTCAGATATTGATTGTTGAAAAAGATAAAGGTCTGGTGAAGGGGGTATCTGATAGGAAACGATAGAAAAGCCATGGAAAAAAGAAAAGGGAGGTGATGGGCAGGTCAGGAGTTATGGTGAGAGAGGGAAATGGAAATGAGGAAATGTTGAAGAGGGAAGGGCAGTTACCATTCATGCCGTCAATTTGGAGGATACACAGATGCAATATAAGGTGTTGTTCCTCAAATCTGAGTATAACTTCATTGTGGCTGTAGAGGAGCCCGTGGACTGACAAGCTGGAATGGAAATAGGAAGTAGGTTGAAATGAGTGGTCACCGGGACATCCCATTTTTTCTGGCAGATGGAGCATAGATGCTTAGTGCAACAGTCTCCCAAGCTTCATTGGGTCTGACCAGATACAGAGGATGACTCCAACAGACTCACAGGTGAGGAGTTGTCTCACCTGCAAGGATTGTTTGTGGCCCTGTATGGTAGTGAAGAAGGAATTGTGGGGAGCAGGTATGACACTTGTTCCATTTGCAAGGGTAAGTACCAGGAGCGAGATCAGTGGGAAGGGACAAATGGACAAGAGAGTGGCAGAGAGAGTGATCCCTGTGGAAAGTAGAAAGTTGGGAGTAGGTAATATGTGCTTGGTGATGGCATCCTGTTGGAGATGGCAGAAGTTACGGAGAATTAGTGCTGGACTTGGAAGCAAGTGGGGTCATAGGTCAGGGTGAGGAGACCTCTCCTCGTGGGATAGTGGGAGGATGGAGTGAGGGCAGCAATGCGCAGAATGGAAAACATGCAGTTGAAAGCAGCGTTGATGGTGGAGGAGGGAAAGCCACTTTATTTGAAGAAGGAAGACATCTCATTAGTTATGGAATGAAAAGCCTCATCCTGAAAGCAGATAGGGTGTAGATGGAGAAACTAAGAGTAGGGGGTGGCATTTTAACAAGTGACAGGGTGGGAAGAGGTATAGTCCAGGTAGCTGTGGGAATCAGTGGGTTTATAAAAGATATCAGTGGATATGGTGTCTTCAGAGATAGAGACAGGGAAATCAGGAAAGCATAGGGGCGTGTCGGAAAAGGACTTGGTAAATTTGAGGGCAGGATGTAAGTTGGAAGTTTCTCACCAGAGATAAGTCAATTCTGATTGAGTGCTGTGTAATGAACCAGATTGGATTGGGGAGCACAATGTAAAGTAACCCTTAAGAAGCACTGATCATAAAATGACAGAATACACACTGTAGTTTGAGATGGAGAAGCTAAAATCAGATATTGCTATTAAGTGATAGGAACTGCAGAGACATGATGTTGATAGGAAAGGGACCCAAGCAGGAATGATAGTACAGCAGCAATAGGAGGAGTTTCTGGAAGTAATTTGGAAGATTTAGAATTGGTACATCCAAAAGAAGCAGCAGCATTCTAAAGGGAGGATGAGACAATTGTGACTGACAAAAGAAGTCAAAGAAACCATAAAAACAAAAGAGAGGGAATACAATATTGCAAACATTAATGGGATCTAGAAGAGTTGGCAGCTTTCAAAACCAACAAAAGGCATTCTAACAACAATAAGGGCAGAAAAGATTAATTATGAAGGTAAGCTCACTAATAATATAAAACAGTACCATAACATCTAATCTAATTAATCTAATCTAATAATCTAATCTAATATTTTTTTCTGAGTAAAAGAGAGGCGAACAAGAACATTAGACTCCTGGAAATTGATGCTGGAGAAGTACTAATGGGGAACAAAGAAGTGGGGGGTGAGAGGAATATGTATTTTGCATCAGTCTTCATCATGGAAGACACCGGTCCATCCTACACACTGTGATTATTTCATGTAATTAGCCACAAGTCCAATTCCAGATGAAATTCATCCAGGAGTTAGACCCAATCTGAATACAGTCTTTGAACCAGTCCATAGTTTCATTCTAAAAGCTACCCAGGTTAGTTCTCAGATCCTCCTAGTAAAATAGAAAAAGGTCACAGCTGTGCAAATCAATTGATGAAGAGTCTTCTTTCCTGTGTCCATCCAGCAAACCAACCCAGTTACTCCTGCATCATTAATTTTCACTCAAGGGCTTTTGAAGTTGGGAAGAACAATGAGCTCATGTGCTGCTGGAGCGGTCATTCCTCCTCCATGAGCAATGCTATGTCAAACCATAGGGAAAACAAGCAGTGCTAGTTGTGTCCTTAGGTTTGTTGTGAAAAAGTCTTTCCCCTGGTGTTTAATTGAATCACTTTCCATATTATTAATCAGAAGTTATTTTAAGAAAATTAATCATTGTTAATTCTTTGTCCACTTTGCTCAATGTGGAGTTATATTCACATATTCCTGAAGGGCCACATGGTACTGTGGTGTTCAGTATAATGTTCTACAGTGCCAGCGACTGGGGTTCAGATCCTGCTCCTTTCTGTCAGGAGTTTGTATGCTCTCCCCATGACTGCGTGGGTTTCCTCTGGGTGCTCCGGATTCCTCCCAGATTCCAAGGACTTACGGGTTAGGGTTAGTAAGTTGTGGCCATACAATGTTGGTGACACTTGCAGGCTGCCCCCAGCACATCCTCGATAGTGCTGGTCTTCGATGAAAATGACACATTTCATTGTATGGTTCGATATACCTGAGACAAATAGTAGTCATAGTCATAGTCATACTTTATTGATCCCGGGGGAAATTGGTTTTTGTCACAGTTGCACCATAAATAATAAATAGTAATAGAACCATAAATAGTTAAATAATAATATGTAAATTATGCCAGTAAATTATGAAATAAGTCCAGGACCAGCCTATTGGTACAGGGTGTCTGACCCTCCAAGGGAGGAGTTGTAAAGTTTGATGGCCACAGGCAAGACTGACTTCCTACGACGCTCTGTGCTGCATTTCGGTGGAATGAGTCTCTGGCTGAATGTACTCCTGTGCCCACCCAGTACATTATGGGAGACATTGACCAAGATGGCATGCAACTTAGACAGCATCCTCTTTTCAGACACCACCGTGAGAGAGTCCAGTTCCATCCCCACAACATCACTGGCCTTACGAATAAAGCAAATCTTTAAATTTTACAGGCAGTTGCAAAGAGAGGAGGGCCTTTTTCAGGGTGAACATCAACTTTGCAGAAGACCATCTCTAATGACCATCTCTTTGATCTCTGTTCCTACAGTGGTGGGACCAGTCATCCCATTGGCAGTTACAGCAGCAATTGTGCTCCTGATCATCATATCAGCTGTGATTTTCTTCATTTGCAAAACACGACAGAGAACAAACAGGTAAGTGGCTGAACAATGACCATGTCCAGAATGTATTCTTCCATCTATGCAACCCTCTTTTTCTCTCCAACTCCATCCTTCCAATTGACATAGGATTTTCAATGCTCCATCATTACCTTCCAAAGCCTAGACTAGGACTCCAGAATTCCCCAACAATCTTCAACGTCTCCTTTGCTAAGATGCATTTAGATCATGCTCCTCAGGTTCTTTTGCACGGTGATTACATTAAGGGATCAATAGCCAGAGTTCTGCATCATTGATTCTCAGACAAAAGATCAAATCCCACCTCTGTTCCTGGGGAATTGAATTTAAAAAACAAAATCTGTCTGGAATTGATGATCAAAACAGACTCAGTAAGAGGGGAACATCATAAAACCCCGTCAGAGTAACTAAAGCTCTTCATGGAAGATAATCTGCCATCTGTGACTGTGGATAACTCCAGACCCATGGTGTGGGTGACTCTGAACTGCCTCCTCAGCTCAGGGATAGCTGGGCATGGGCAATGAACATGCTGCTGCCAATAATGGTCACTTCCCTTGAGTGAATAAATAAAAATATCTGTCCTCAACAGCTCCTCATGTGACTCTCAGATAAATTCCCCAACAACTCCTTATGTCACTCACAGATAAATTCCTGTTTCACTTCCATTCCTATGAAGCTCCTGGGATATTTCAGTAAATGTAAGAAGCAGAGAAAGATGTCCAGGTTTTCAACACTCTCTGTTTCATTAAAGTCAGATGCAACAATATTCCCCCAACATGACTGTGTGACTCTGAGGATGATACTGTTGTCTTCAACTTTATTCAAGATTGATTATTCAAGAAAGGGAGTAGAGATAGCCCAGGAAGTTATACACCAGTGAGTCTTACTTCAGTGGTTCATAAGTTGATGGAAAAGATCTTGAAAGGTAGGAATTATGAACATTTGGAGAGGCATAATATGATTAGGAATAGTCAGCATGGCTTTGTCAAAAGCAAATCGTGCCTTACGAGGCTGATTGAATTTTTTGAGGATGTGACTAAACATGTTGATGAAGGTAGAGAAGTAGATGTAGTGTATATGGATTTCAGCAAGGCATTTGATAGGGTACCCCATGCAAGGTTTATTGAGAAAGTAAGGAGACATGGGATCCAAGGGGACATTGCTTTGTGGATCCAGAACTGGCTTGCCCACAGAAGGAAAAGTGAGGTTATAGACGTGTCATATTCTGCACGGAGGTCAGTGACCAGTGGTGTGCCTTAGGGATCTGTCCTGGGACCCCTTCTCCTCGTGATTTTTACAAATGAGCTTGATGAGGAAGTGGATGGATAAGTTAGTAAACTTGCTGATGACACAATAGTTGGAGGGTATTGTGGATAGTGTGGAGGCCTGTCAGAGGTTACAGCGGGACATCGATTGGATGCAAAACTGGGCTGAGAAGTGGCAGTTGGAGTTCAAACCCAATAAGTGTGAGGTGGTTCATTTTGGTAGGTAAAATATGATGGCAGAATATAGTATTAATGGTAAGACTCTTGGCAGTGTGGAGGATCAGAGTGATATTGAGGTCCGAGTCCATAGGGCAATCAAAGCTGCTGTGCAGGTTGACTGTGTGGTTAAGAAGGCATATGGTGCATTGGCCTTCATCAAACGTGGGAAAAAGCCAAGAGGTAATGTTACAGCTATATAGGACCCTGGTCAGACCCCACTTGGAGCACTGTGCTTAGTTTTATTCATCTCACTATAGGAAAGATGTGGAAACTATAGAAAGGGCGCAGAGGACATTTACAAGGATGTTGCCTGGAGTGGGGAGAATGCCTTATGAGAATAGGTTGAGTGAACTCAGCCTTTTTTCCTTGGAGCAACGGAGGATGAGAGGTGACCTGACAGAAGTGTACAAGATGATGAGAGGCAATGGTTGTGTGGATAGTCAGAGGCATTTCCCCAGTGCTGAAATGGTTAACATGAGAGGGCACAGTTTTAAGGAGCTTGGGAGTAGGTACAGAGGAGATTACAGGGGTAAGTTTTTTTTACACAGAGAGTGGTGAGTGCATGGAGTAGGCTGCCAGCAACAGTGGTGGAGGTGGATATGATAGGGTCTTTCAAGAGAATCCTGGATAGGTACATGGTGCTTTGAAAAATAGAGGGCTATGGCTAAACCTAGTTAATTTCTAAAGTAAGTACATGTTTGGCACAGCATTGTGGGCTGAAGGGCTTGTATTGTGCTGCCGGTTTTTATGTTTCTATGTTTCTATCATTGCTCTTAGGCCCCCAGAAGGTGCATTAAGACAGACGTCAGTGAAGGGATCTGGGAAGGTGCCTATAACAAAAAATCAGAAGGAAAAGGAGCACTGTAGAAGGTACCATGCACGGTCTGGAAAACAGGTTACAAATGCAGTGAGTGTAACAATTATTCTATTTTCACCAGACACACAAACACAAGACATTACCTCTAAAGGTAGGCAAACAAAGGTGCAGTTCCAGCCCCTTCTCCAGTTACAATTACAATCAAACCCAATGCAACTTGAGATCTACAATCCTCCTCGTAGTATGGTACTCGCTCTGCAAAAGTTTGGGCACCCCTGGTCAGAATTTCTGTTACAGTGAATAGCTAAGCGAGTGAAAGATGGCCTGATTTCCAAAAGGCATAAAGTTAAAGATGACACATCTCTTTAATATTTCAAGCAAGATTACTTTTTTATTTCCATCTTTTACAGTTTCAAAATAACAAAAAAGGAAAAGGGCCCGAAACAAAAGTTTGAGCATCCTGCATGGTCAGTACTTAGTAACACACCTTTTGGCAAGTATCTCAGCTTGTAAAGGCTTTCTGTAGCCAGCTAAGAGTCTTTCAATTCTTGTTTGGGGAATTTTCACCCATTCTTCATTGCAAAAGGCTTCTAGTTCTGTGAGATTCTTGGGCTGTCTTGCATGCACTGCTCTTTTGAGCCTATCCATCCGATGATGTTTAGGTCGAGGGACTGTGAGGGCCACGGCAAGACGTTCAGCTTGCGCCTCTTGAGGTAGTCCATTGTGGATTTTGAGGTGTGTTTAGGATCATTATCCTGTTGTAGAAGCCATCCTCTTTTCACCTTCAGCTCTTTTACAGACGGTCTGATGTTTGCTTCCAGAATTTGCTGGTATTTAATTGAATTCATTCTTCCCTCTACCAGTGAAATGTTCCCCATGCCACTGGCTGCAACACAAGCCCAAAGCATGATCGATCCACCCCTGTGCTTAACAGTTGGAGAGGTGTTCTTTTCATGAAATTCTGCACCCTTTTTTCTCCAAACATACCTTTGCTCATTGCGGCCAAAAAATTCTATTTTAACTTCAGCAGTCCACAAGACTTGTTTCCAAACTGCATCAGGCTTGTTTAGATATTCCTTTGCAAACTTCTGATGCTGAATTTTGTGGTGAAGGTGCAGGAAAGGTTTTCTTCTGATGACTCTTCCTTGGAGGTCAAATTTGTGCAGGTGCCACTGCACAGTAGAACAGTGCACCACCATTCCACAGTCTGCTAAATCTTCCTGAAGGTCTTTTGCAATCAAACGGGGGTTTTGATTTGCCTTTCTAGCAATCCTATGAGCAGTCCTCTCCGAAAGTACTCTTGGTCTTCCAGACCTCAACTTGACCTCCGCCACTCCTGCTAATTGCCATTTCTTAATTACATTACGAACTGAGGAAACAGCTACCTGAAAATGCTTTGCTATCTACTTTTAGCCTTCTCCTGCTTTGTGGGCATCATTTATTTTAATTTTCAGAGTGCTAGGCAGCTGCCTAGAGGAGCCCATGGCTGCTGATTGTTAGGACAAGTTTTGAGGAATCAAGGTATTTATAAAGCTTTGAAATTTGCATCAACTGGCCTTCCCTAGTGATGATGGTGAACAAGCCATAATTAAGGTCTGAGACCTTGGTAAAAGTTATCTGAGAGCTCAAATCTCTTGGGGTGCCCAAACTTTTGCATGGTGCTCCTTTCCTTTTTTTTCACTCTAAAATTGTACAAAACAAAAATAATCCACTAATCTTGCTTAAAATGTTGAAAAGAATGTTTCATCTTTAACTTTATGACTTTTGGACTTTATGACTTCTACTCACTAAACTATTCACAGTAACAGAAATTTTGACCGGGGTGCCCAAACATTTGTATGCCTCTGTACCACACAACAGCAGTCCCTCACTACTTCCCTGGGAGTACTGGCCTCGGTTTTTGCATTTAAGACATGGCAGGTGAGTCTGAGCTCACAGCCCTCTGTCCGAGACTCAGGAATGTGCTATCCACTGGGTCCTGCTGACACACTATTATTGAAGTCAAATTAAATCCGACCAGGACTGGATGGTTCGAGTTGCAAGAAGAGTCTGGATCAGTTGGGCCTTTTTTCCCTTTAGGTGTCGGAGTCAAAGACAAAGAATTACATGACATATGTTGCTGATATTAAACGTGATTCTGATTCTAAGTGGTGACCTTATAGAGGTTACATAGAACCAGGAGGGACATGAATGTGAATGGTCATAGTCTTTTTTCACAGGGTATGGGAGTCTAACACCAAAGGTCACATATGAGAGGGAAGAGATTGAAAGGTGATGTGAGGGGTAAGATCTTCACTCAGAGGGTGGTGGGCATGTGAATGAGCTGCTAGGGGAAGTGGCTAAGGGGGTACAGTTGCAATGTTTAAAAAAACACTGGACAGGTTTGTGGATAGGAAAGGCTTAAAGGAACATGAGCCAAATGCAGAGAAATGAGACAAGCCCAGGTCAGCACATTGATCAACAAGATTAGTTGGTTCACAGAAACTCTTTCTGTGCTGCATAACTCAATGACTCCAATAAATGACAGATACAACTCCAATAATCAATAATGAGAGGAATATTCTATTGGGACTCAAACAAAACAAATCCTGGCCCTGCTCATGTCACCTGATTCATTTCCATTCCTGTTACAGAGGAAAGCACAGAAGAATCTGGAAACTGCACTGGACCACCAGAGGATCGAATATCAGACAGAAAATATTTATGAAAACTGCCTGTTTGATGAATCCATATATGTCAATATATAATCAGATCAGGAATAGAAAACAGACATGCAGGGAAGGAGTGTCTGAAATTCCACTCGTGAACAATTCATTCTCCAGTACAGTTTCTATTGCAAGACAGAATCTGAGGCCATTCCCATATGATCATATTATGAAGTGAAGATGCAGCCAAATTGATTCTTCACTGCCTTTACTTCTGTGCATCCTGCTTCAGCACAATCCCTTGCTGTTGGAAATAAGCCCCACACCTCCCAATCATCAATATCAGGTGACTAGATTGGTCAGAGCAGGTGCGTCAGTGAACAGGGCCCACTGGAACTAGGGGAGAAGAAGTTGCGTGACACTGATGGATGGGAGAGACGTGCGGCCTCCTCGCCATCGCTGTACCTTTGCGATTGTGCGATAACTTGGCTCTTTCCACCCTGTTAGCCCGATCGGTCCATTACCCGCCATCGCTCCTCGCAGCCACCCACTCGGTGACCTCCATGGCGCGTGCGTGACCATTCACGAAACTACTTCTTCATCTTTCAAATATGCTTCTGCTACTATATGCATCCTCACTTCATAACATCTTTTGGGAATAGCCTCAGATTCGTTCAACCATCTGCTTGTGTTGGCCTGATCTTCCACTCCCTCTTGTCGCTGCTGCCAGTGGAAAGTGCGGGAGTCTTTGGTTCCACGTTAAAAGTTTTAATCGGTAAGAATTGTTCAGTGAGCCTTGTGGCTTTGGACTCATTTTGGGGGGCCTTGAGGTTCATGTTGCATGTGTGTCTGGATTCTGAATACACTTTTTTTTTTGCTATTTCGAGTGATTTCATCATACTGTAGAAACCCACCAAATATTAGAAGGCTGCGATGGGGTGAACATGGGGAGAACTCTTCAAAAAGTTAGAAAATCTAGGACCAGATGCCCCAGCATCAGAATATATGTTTTTAGAACAGAGATGAGGAGGAACTTCTTTAGCAGTAGAGTGGTGAATCTGTGGAATTCGTTGCCAGAGATGCAGAGGCCAAGTAATTGGGTAAAATTAAAGTGGAGATTGGTAGGCTGACAGGCTTTTGGTTAGTAAGAATGTCATAGTAAGGAGAAGGTAAGACAATGGAGTTGAGATATGTCAGTCAAAATTGAATGGTGAAGCTGAATGGCCTGATATGTGATGGATATTCACTGTCCATGGTCCAGGGGGCCATTTTGCCAAACTCAGCAGCTGACTCTTCCGGGAATCAGAGAGTTGGTTGTGAGTAAGTTAAGCTTTGAAGCAATATTCTTTCTTCAACTTCTTGCTGTGATCAAGAACAAATCTTCAATTCTTAATATAGATTACAAGCAATAATCAGTCTGAAGTTAAAAGAACAACTTTGCAAACAAACAGCACTGTCAATAAAACACGACACTGCTGGCCCACAACACAGGGCTGGCTGCTCAAAAGATACAGTGTATGACAATTGGGCCGGCATTGATCAAGCCAACATTGAGTTATTTAGTTCACAGTACCCTGTAGACCAGACTGATACTATCACTTAGCACATCATTTAGCTGATCTATCGATAGTTGAGAGATTTGTGTACTCAGAGTGTCAGCCCTCATAGCACTAATTATAAGTGTTTGGAATCTCTGTTACCATAACCTTTTAGACCTTCTATGTGACGTTATCTAGTGGCAGAAAAACTGTATAAATATCGGCAGTCAGGTTTGTTAGTAATGGTCAAAGAACATCAAGAAGAATGACAGAAAAAGAAGAATCCGTTCCTCTGCCTTTGATTTCTGCATCTGATAACTTGTTTGTATGTCTTTTAGCTTATAAGAATGGTACCTGTGCTTTGGAAATCATTTGTGTTTTGGAAATCTTTTATAAGATACAAATCCTTTGTGAGTTTTAAATGTATTTTAAGAATTTTACCTAAATTTGGACAAGGATCACTAGAAGTAAATTGTCTAGCTGGAAATAATGTCCTCTTTGGTGTGTGGAGGGGCACTGCTCAAATAGTAGACATTGGCAGCTAAACTTGCCATGGAAGATAAACAAGAAGAGCAGGTGTCTATAGTATAAACTCCCTTCATTGAGGGTACCCATAGCTGTCTATATCAGATTGGGCTTAAGAGTTTCATTTGAGTTCAGAACTTCATGGGCAGCAATCCTGATACCATTACCGTTCTGCTCCATTTCCAAATAAGAAGCTGTCCATTTGGTTATGTAGAATGGCCGCCTTTGTATAAAGAAAAGCCTGTGATCTTAAGTAGCCTGAGCCCTGTGTTTGGCTAAAGTGGCTAAGCTGGCTTGACTTGGTCTAATTTAGATACCTGAGACAAAAATACACTGCTTGTAGTTTTGGGCCAGATCCAATGAGGAGACTGACATGGGTCAGTCAGATGATCCGGAGACAATGAAATTAAAACATAACGAATTGATCTGGTGAGAATAAGAATGGAGAATTTCCAGAGCATCAATAGGCACAACTCTGGATATCTGGATGAGTTCACATGGAGATTAAATTGGGATCCAGAGGGCAGCATAGACTCTTTTCATGGACATTACAATTTATATTCTTTAACTGTTGGGGGGCGGGGAGGGTCTAATAAACGTTGTGCACACGGGTTTATTTTTGTATTAGTCATCTGCTGTTTGTTAATGGAACCAATAAAGATATTTGTCAGCATATACTGTGTAAATTCTTCCTGTTCCCAACTCATCATCATTGAATACCTGTAATAATCTACACAACACCTCCTCAGATGAACTCATGGAGTGGTTGAGAACGGACCTTATTGTTGGGTTTGGAGGAGCATATCAGCTGGACCAGACAAAGAGGGAAGATTTTCTTCCACAAAGGATAATATGTAGAATTTTACGGTATGTCAAGTGTTTCACAGACATATTGCACAGTGTAGCTGTTATTACCTCAATTTAAACCCAGCTGCTGATTTGGGATTCAAATCTGTGATTGATTTATTTTCTTTCTTTCTTTCTTTGTATCTTTGACAGAGTAGGCCCTTCTGATCCATCAAACTGCACTGCCCAGTAATCCCTCAGCTTATCATTAGCCAAATCATGGGACAATTTACATTGACCAATTAACTTACCAACCAGTACATCTTTGGGCTGTGAGTGGAAACTGGAGGATCTGGAGGTAACCCATGTAGTCATGGGCAAAATGTACAAACTCCTTACAGGGATCAGTGGGAATTGAACCCACATCATCGGTACTGCAAAGTGTTGAGCTCCCTAGTGACTTAATCAAGACAAGACTATGACCCAGAACTGTCCCCCAAATCCCTGTGAAGAGCAGAGATGAATGGGAGCTTTTGATATTTAAGTGATTTGTTGGATGTTAAAACAGATGGAATCAAAACTTCTCAATTACTCACTAACTCATTCATTCTGTAGTAATGACTCTGAGAGTCTGGTTGGCCATCAGCACACACTCAGTGGTGCTCCTGCTCGTTAATGCAGCCAATCATGTGGTAGTAACTTAATGCAAAAAAGCATGAAGACATGGTCAAGAGGCTTGATTGTTCTTTGGACCAAACTTCAGAATGCAGAAGAAATGTGATCTAAGTGCCTCTGACTGTGGAATGATTGTTTATGCCAGACAGGGTGGTCCAGGTATCTCAGAAACTGCTGGTCACCAGGGATTTTCATGCACAATAGTCTGTAGCATTTATAGAAAATGCTGAAAAAAGCAGAGGCAGTTCTATAGGCAAATATGCCTTGTGAATGAGAGAAGTCTGAGGAGCAACACACACAAAATGCTGGTGGAATGCAACAGGCCAGGCAGTATCTATAGGAAGAAGCACAATCGACATTTTGGGCTGAGACCCTTCATAAGGACCAACTGAAAGAAGAGACAGTAAGAGATTTGAAAGTGGGAGAAGGAGGGGGAGATCCAAAATGATAGGAGACAACAGGAGGGGGAGGGATGAATCTAAGAGCTGGAAAGTTGATTGGCAAAAGGGATACAGAGCTGGAGAAGGAAGACGATCATGGGACAGGAGGCCTGCGGAGAAAAAAAGGGGGAGGGGAGCACCAGAGGAAGATGAAGAGCAGGCAAGGAGTTATCGTGAGAGTGATAGAGAGAGAAAAAAGAGAGAGAAAAGAATGGTCAGAATGGTTCAGGGTGACACTAACTCAAATAAGCAAGAGTTACAACAGGGGTGTGCAGAAATGTATCTACAGCAGCAGATGAACAGGAGAGGAGGTACCTAATAATATGGCCACTGAGTGTAATTCCCTATCCAATACCACTGACCTGTCTGTTTGTGGCCATCTCCACTGTTAGTACGAGATCCAATGGGTATGCCCCCACAACCCTGCTACATCACACATGAGGCATAATCTGATCTGAGTCATCCCATTAACTCATCAGAGTTCACCTCTTCAGGGTTTTTTCCTGATCTATCCATTTCTTCTCCTACCATCACCACTATTGTTTTCTCTCTTTCCTGGTTCTCATGAAGGATTTTGGATCTGAAACATTTTGCTCTCTCCCGGATGCTGAGAATTTTCAGTGTTTTCTATTTCATTATTCTCCATGAGGATCACAACCTTGTCATTGGGTTCAGAGTTTTGTGTGCCTCAATGACTCAGAGAGCTATGTTGGCTAGAGTAAGGGCTTCATGTTTTGGCTCTTGGTAGGGTCATCCATGGCAAACAGGTCAAGGAGTACAGGACAGAAAAAGAGTGCTCAACCGGTCCTCCAAGTTCATGGGGTTCAGCTCGAAGTTAATAACCCTGACCGGTAGAACAAAATTATTATAGTAACAGCAATGAGCATGACAGTATTCCTGAAGCTCCACCCAGGACCTGCATGACTGACTATAGCGAAAACCCAGAGGAAGCTACTGACACAATGAAGGCAGTCCTGAACACCACCAGAAGCAGAGGAGCTTCATTACTGCCTTAAATGCCAGCAGTATTGCAGACAGTCATTCTGTTTCACTCTATTGAAAAAAATCTCAAATTCAGTCATGCACTTCAGTCACAGAGGCATACTTCTACACATATTAGCTCAATCAAGGTTGGTAGGAAACGACCACTGTACGTGATCTCTATCTTACACACACACACACACACACACACACACGCGCGCACAACATACAAGCAAACTTGGGCATTTTCACTCAATCTCAAAAAAAAAGAGTCAGCTGTTCTCCCAGACAATTGCACAGGTTAGTGCCAAGGAATTTTAGCAGAGAACAAAGCTGTGCTATTCTCATCATTGGGGACCCCTGATTGGTCAAGATATTCGTTTGACCATCTTCACGGCGTTGCTGTCAGTCAAGAAGCAGTGATCAGTCCCCACCTTCTCCATTCCGGTTAATATGCTGTACAGCCAAGCTTGCAGTTTCATTCAACTCAGTTCCAACCAATTTGCCAGCACATTCAGGAAGTGTTGCACTGAACACAATCTCAGGAAACAGGTTTTTCCTTTCCATTGCTTGATCCCAGAGAGCGTGCAATGGTGTCTACTTGACATGATGTTACACCCGTGGAATTGGAATCATGATGGTCTAGTTAGAAATACTGAGAAGACTACAAACCCCAATAATTGCACTTTTCACATCTTTTCTCAGATTAGGGGCCCAAAGTTACTCACAATACTTAAAGTGCAGTTTGAAAAATACCTATAAAGCCTCAGGATTGCATCTTTGCTATTATTTAATCTTTCTGAAATGAATGCTAATATTGCATTTGCCTTTCTTACCACTGACTCAAACTGCAAGTCAGCTTTTAGAGAATCCTGCACAGGGACTTCCAAGTTCCTTTGCACCTCTGATTTTTGAATTTTCTTCCCATATTGAAAATAATCTCACCTTTAGTCATTCTACCAAATTTCATAAACATACACTTTCTTATGTTATATTCCATTTGCCACTTGTTTGCTCATTCTCCCTATCTGCCTAAGTCCTTCTACAGACTCCCTGTTTCCCCAGCACTACTAATCCCCCCCACTTGTACTGTCTTCAAAATTTGCCACAAAGCTAAAAATTCTGTCTCTCAAATTATTTACATATAACTTGAAAATAAGTGGTCCCAACACCAATCCATGTGGAAAACCACTAGTCACTGGCAGCCAATGACAAAAGGCTCCCTTTATTCCCACTCTTTGCCTCCTGCCAGTCAGCCAGTTTTCTATCCATGCTTCATTCCTGTAATACTATTGGTTCTTATCTTGTTAAGTAGCATATCTGGCATCTAGTCAAAGGCCTTCTGAAAATCCAAGTAAATAATATCCACTGATGCACCTTTGTCTATCTTTCTTTTCACTTCCTCAAAGAATTCCTATATATATAGGCATCCGTTAGTCTTGTGAGACCATGGATTTGCGTCTTGGAAGGTTTTCAGGACACAGGCCTGGGAGAGGTTGTATGGAAGACCGGCAGTTGCCCATGCTGTAAGTCTCCCCTCTCCACACCACCGATGTTGTCCAAGGGAAGGGCACTAGGGCCGATACAGCTTGGCACCAGTGTCGTCGCAGAGCAATGTTAAGTGCCTTGTTCAAGGACACAACACGCTGCGTCAGCTGAGGCTCAAACTAGTGACCTTCAGATCACTAGACCGACACTTTAACCACTTAGACACGCTTTGTTTGTATGTTTGTTGGTTTTGTTATGTGCTTCTCAGTACCCCAAATCCTCATCCTTAATAATGGACTCCAACATCTTCCCAACCACTGAAGTCAGACTAACTGGCCTATAATTTTCTTTCTTCTGCCTCCGTCCCTTGTAGCATAGCAAAATTTGCTGACAACACTAAATTAAGTGGAAAAGCAAATTGTACAGAGGATGTGGAGAGTCTGCAGAGGGATATAGATAGGTTAAGTGAGAGGGCCAAGGTCTGGCAGACCGAATACAACATTGGTAAATGCGAGATCATCCACTTTGGAAGGAATAATAGAAGAGCAGATTATTATTTAAATGGGTGAAAAATTACAGCATGCTGTTGTGCAGAGGGACTTGGGAGTACTTGTGCATGAATTGCAAAAAGTTGGCTTGCAGATACAACAGGCTATTAAGAAGGCAAACAGAATGTTGTCCTTCATTGCCAGAGGGATTGAATTCAAGAGCAGGGAGGTCATGCTGCAACTATACAGGGTACTGGTGAGGCCGCACCTGGAGTACTGTGTGCAGTTCTGGTCTCCTTACTTGAGGAAGGATATACTGGCTTTGGAGGCAGTGCAGAGGAGGTTCACCAGGTTGATTCCATGGATGAAGGGTTTAATTTATGAGGAGAGATCAGGTGGCCTGGGACTATAGTCTCTGGAATTCAGAAGAATGAGAGGGGATCTTATAGAAACATACAAAATTTTGGAAGGGATGGATAAGGTAGAAGTAGGAAAGTTGTTTCCATTGGTAGGTGAGACTAGAATTAGGGGACATTGCTTCAAGATTCAGGGGAGAATATTTAGGACAGAGATGAGGAGAAACTGTTTTTCCCAGAGAGTGGTGAATCTGTGGAATTATTTCCCCAGGGAAGCAGTTGAGGCTTCTTCACTAAATATATTTAAGATACAGTTTAATAGATTTTTACATAGTAAGGGAATTAAGGGTTATGGGGAACAGGCAGGTAGATGGAGCTGAGTTTATGGACACATCAGCCATGATCTTATTGAATGGCAAGGCAGGCTCGATGGGCCAGATGGCCTACTCCTGCTCCTATTTCTTATGTTCTTATGTTTCCTCCCTTCTTAAACAGTAGAGTGAAATGAAAATACTCTCCCTGCATCCCTTCATGCCCTGACCAAATGTGCTGAGTTGTGTCCACAACTCGCTGCAGAGGTTGATAGGTTCTTGATTAGTCAGGACATGAAGAGATGCTGGGAGAAGGCAAGATATTAGGGCTGCAATAGAAATGGGTCATCCATTATGAAATGGTGGAGCACACTTGCCGGGCCATATGGATTAATTCTACTCCTTTATCTTATGGTCTTTTTTCCCTTAACCAGGGCTTCAATGTGTCTTGAAAACCAGACTTCCCTGATCCTGCTATCCTTGACTTTTATTCAAGGAAAATCCAAGCACAGCTCATTGCTGAGTTGTTCTGTTCAGTGTAACGCCAAAGTGACAGCGTATTATGACGGAAGATTCTGGACAGAACAGCAGATTGCCTTCCCATATACTGATGAAAATGTTGTCTACGTTGTTAGGTAGTGATTGAGAGATGGTGTGAAGCATCTAAAATTAATTACGGATCAGTGACTGTGAAGCTGAAATCTGTGGTCAGAGTAGGTCTAATATCTGTTCTGCACTGCTGTTTGAAGCTGAGATGTCCTTTTGTGTACCAGTCCAAATGTGCCTGAATTTGGCAGAACCTTTATTGGCTGTTGAGGCTGGGCTTGAATACCATCACCTTCTAGCCTTAAATATACCCAGTGAATTGGCCTCCACAGTACCTGTGGCAACAAGTTTCATGTATTCACTATCTCCCTGCCTAACTGTACCCGAACGAATGAAAAATGATGAAACTTGCCAGATACTTATCTGGCCCAAGACTGATGGAGACAAAGTCACTCAAAAACACTGGCTGCTCTGTTTGCCCATGTCTTATTTTTATTTTCCCTTTCTAATAAATCCCATTCACTGATTCCACACTTTTCAACTCCCAAAACCTGCCATGCTTGCAGGGATAGAGACAGGAGGGTGATTAGTGGGGAGGAATGAGTGGACAAGGGAATCATAGAGGGAGCAATTCCTGTGGAAAGGGGAGAGTGAGGGTGGAGGTGTTAAGTAGTAGGAAGCTGGATGAAGTTGCAGTGGCTGATCAGCTGGATGCAGAGATCCAAGAGGTGGTAGGTAAGGACAATAGGAACTATCTCTGATAAAGCAGCAGGAAAATGGGATGAGCGTGGATGAGGACAGCATCAACAGTGGAGGAAAGGAAACCTTATTCCTTGTAGAAGGAGGACATGTTAAACTGTTCAAAAAAAAAAGAGGAAGAAAGTCACAGACTTTTTCTCTTCAGATCAAGAAGACAGCGGTAAGAGGCTAAGGATTTCCAGCGAGAAGACATTTTATTTCTCGGAGTAGAAGAGAGGCCAGACTGCGCAGGCATGTGACGTCAGCCAGTTGAGCGTGAACAGTTTAAAAAGAGGAAGAAAGTCACAGACTTTTTCTCTTTGGATCAAGAAGACAGCGGTAAGAGGCTAAGGATTTCCAGCAAGAAAACCTTTTATTTCTCGGAGTAGAAGAGAGGCCAGACTGCACAAGCGTGTGACGTCAGCCAGTTGAGTGCGAACAGTTTAAAAAGAAAACCGCCATGTCCAGCGAGCAGCGTTGGAGCAGGCTGCAGAGTGAGAGGGTGCAGAGTGAAAGGGCTTTGGCTCAACGGGCTTCGGCGGAGACGGGAAGAGGCTTCCTGCGACCGTTGAGTCTCATAGTAACGGAGTAAGTTACAGTTTTTTGGTAATTGGTACAAACAGTAGCATTAGAGGTATGCATCTAGGATTGGTGTTGTGCTTGGAGTTCCGGATGTGGGGACCCTGGGAGGCTCCCAGCCTCCTCAAGAATTACATCTGCACCAGGTGCACTGAGATGAGGCTTCTGAAGGACTGTGTTAAGGTGCTGGAGATGGAAATAGATGACCTTCGGCTAATTAGGGAAAGTGAGGGGGTGGTGGATACTACCTATAAAGAGGTAGTGGATAGCACCCCTGTGACAGTCCCCCTCAGAAATCGATATATCGTTTTGGATTCTGTTGAAGAGGCAGACCTGACAGAGGAGGACCACAGTGAACAAGACTCTAGCATTCTGCCCAGTGCCAAAATCAAGAGAGCAAGGAGAAATGCGGTAGTTATAGGGGACTCCATCGTAAGGGGGAAGGACAAGAGATTCTGTGAGCCAGACAAGGATACCCGGATGGTGTGTAGCCTCCCTGGTGCCAAGGTACGGGATGTCTCAGATTGAGTCCAGAGTATTCTGAGGAGAGAGGGCGAACAGCCGGAAGTCTTGGTACATGTTGGTACCAATGACATAGACAGAAAAAGAGAGGAGGTCTTGAAGAAAGATTACTGGGAGCTAGGAAGAAAATTGAAAAGCCGGACCTCCAGATTAATAATATCAGGATTGCTGCCTGAGCTGCACGCTAATGATGGTAAGAATAGCAAAATTAAGCGGATGAATGTGTGGCTAAGTAACTGGTGCAGGGGGCAGGTTTTCAAATTCTTGAATCATTGGGATCTATTTTGGAGAAGGTATGACTTGTACAAAAAAGATGGATTACACCTGAACTCAAAAGGTACTAATATCCTAGCGGGATTGTTTAATATAGCTGTTAGGGAGGATTTAAACTAAGTTGGCAAGGGGAAGGAAACCAAGGTGTTAGGATCGAGGAAGAGGAAAGTAGAAATAAGTCAAAAATACTGTGCAGCAAAGATGGTAAGAAGGACAGGTCAGTGAATATACAGGATAATTTGCTGCAAAATAGATATATAGCACAAGTGGCAACAGGTACCGATCTAAATGTACTGTACTTAAATGCACGCAGCATTAGAAATAAAGTGGATAACCTTGCTGCACAGCTGCAGGTTAAAAGATATGACATTGTGGCCATCACCGAGTCATGGCTAAATGATGGATGTGATTGGGAGCTGAATATCCCAGGATACACAGTGTACAGGAAGGATAGGAAGGTAGGTAAAGGGGGTGGTGTGGCCCTGATGGTAAGTAACGATATCAAATCAATAGAAAGAAGGGACATAGGATCAGAAGAGGTAGAATCCTTATGGGTAGAATTAAGAAATGGCAAGGGTAAAAAGACACTAATAGCAGTCATATACAGGCCTCCAAACAACAGTCGGGATGTGGACTACAAGTTGCAGCTGGAAATAGAAAAAGCGTGTCAGAAGGACAATGTCAAAATAATTATGGGGGATTTTAATATGAAAGTGGATTGGAAAAGTCAGGAAGGTAATGGATCTCAGGAGGGGGAGTTTGTAGAATGCCTGCAGGATGGATTTTTGGAGCAGCTTGTCCAGAAGCCCACCAGGGGACCGGCTGTTTTGGATTGGCTGCTGTGTAATGAACCTGGGGCGATTGGGGAGCTGGGGGTAAAGGAACCTCTTGGAAGTAGTGATCATAATATGATTGAGTTCAGTTTCAAATTTGAAAAGGAGAAGCTGGTATCAGGTGTATCGATATTCCAGTGGAACAGGGGAAATTACAGTGGTATGAGAGAGGAACTGGCCCAAGTCGATTGGAAAAGTAAGCAAAATGGAGGGATGGCAGAGCAGAATTGGATGAAATTCCTACAAGAAATAAGGAAAATGCAAGAAAAATATATTCCAAGAAAAAAGAAAATCATGAATGGAAAAATGGCACAGATGTGGCTAACGAGAGAGGTTAAGGCAAAAATAAAAGCAAAAGAAACGGCGTACAAGGAAGCAAAAATTAGTGGGAAAAATGAGGACTGGAAGACCTTTAAAAACTTACAGAAAGAAACTGAGAAAGTCATTAGGAAAGAAAAGATGAATTATGAAAGGAAGTTGGCGATTAACATAAAAAAGGATACTGAGTTTTTTTAAATATATGAAGAGTAAAAGAGTGACAAGGGTAGATATGGGACTGATTGAAAATGATGCTGGAGTAATTATAATGGATAACAAAGAGATGGCGGAGGAATTGAATGAGTATTTTGCATCAGTCTTCACAGTGGAAGACATGAGCAATATACTTGATAGCTAGAGGTATCAGGGAATAGAATTAGGTACAGTCAAGATAACTAGAGAGAAAGTGCTTGGGAAGCTAAGTGGACTAAGAATAGATAATTCTCCCAGTCCGGATGAGGTGCACCCAAGGGTTCTGAAGGAGGTGGCTTTGGAGATTGTGGAAGCATTGGAAATGATCTTCCAGGAATCAATAGACATGGTTCCGGAGGGCTGGAAGGTCGCAAATGTAGTTCCGCTATTTAAGAAAGGAAGGAGGCAGCAAAAAGAAAATTACAGACCTATTAGTCTGACATCGGTGGTTGGAAAGATATTGGAGTCAATCCTCAAGGACGTGGTTATGAAATACCTCAAGGTGCATGACAAGATAGGCCGAAGCCAGCATGGTTTCATGAAGGGAAGATCCTGCCTTACCAACTTATTGGAATTTTTTGAGGTAATCTCGAATAAGATTGACAAGGGAGAGGCTGTGGATGTTGTGTATTTGGATTTTCAAAAGGCCTCGATAAGGTGCCGCATATGAGGCTGCTTAATAAGATGAGAGCCCATGGAATTGTAGGAAAGATATTGAAATGGGTGGAGCATTGGCTGATAGGCAGAAAGCAAAGGGTGGGAATAAAGGGATCCTATTCTGATTGGTTGCCGGTTACTCGTGGTGATCCGCAGGGATCGGTGTTGGGGCCGCTTCTTTTTACGATGTATATCGATGATTTGGATAAATGGTTTTGTGGCTAAGTTTGTGGATGACACCAAGATAGGCGGAGGAGCAGAAAATGTTGAAGAAATGGAAAGGTTGCAGAGAGACTTAGTCAGTTTAGAAGAGTGGGCAAAGGAATGGCAGATGAGATACAACGTTGACAAATGTACGGTTGTACATTTCGGAAGAAGAAATAATCGGGCAGATTATTATTTAGATGGGGAGAAAATTCAAAAATCAGAAGTGCAAAGGGACTTGGGGGTCCTCGTGCAGGATACCCTAAAGGTTAACCACCAAGTTGGATCGGCGTCAAGGAAAGCGAATGCTATGTTGGCATTCATTTCAAGAGGAACAGTGTATAAGAGTAAGGAGGTGTTGATGAGGCTCTATGGGGCATTAGTGAGACCTCATTTGGAATACTGTGTGCAGTTTTGGGCCCCCTATCTTAGAAAGGATATACTGATGTTGGAGAGAGTTCAGAGAAGATTTACGAGGATGATTCCTGGAATGCAGGAGCTAACATATGAGGAGCGTCTGTCGGCTCTTGGATTGTATTCATTAGAGTATAGAAGAATGAGAGGGGATCTCATAGAAATGTTTCGAATGTTGAAAGGGTTGGACAGAGTAGATGTGGAAAGGTTGTTTCCCTTGGTGGGTGAGTCCAGGACAAGAGGCCATAGTCTTAGAATTAGAGGGTACCCAGTTAAAACAGAGATGAGGAGAAATTTTTTTAGCCAGAGGGTCGTGGATTTGTGGAATTCGTTGCCACATACAGCTGTGGAGGCCCGATCATTGAGGGTGTTTAAGGAGGAGATTGGCAGGTATCTAATTAGTCAGAGTATCAAGGGATATGGGGAAAAAGCCGGAAATTGGAACCAGATGGGTGAATAGTTTAGCTCATGGGGGAGCTGCGGAGCAGATTCAATGGGCCGAATGGCCTACTTCTGCTCCTTTGTCCTGTGATCTTGTGATCATTGATGCTTTGGAAAGGAAAGAAACGTTCTGGGAACAGATGAGGCAGGGACTGATGGAGACGGAAGATTGGGACTATAAGCAGAGGTTGGACAAACTTGGATTGTTTTATATGGAATGTTGGAGACTGAAGAGAGACATGAATAAAGTTTATAAAATTAAGAGACTTTCCCAGTGTCTAAATGTCTCCTACTTGAGGACATTGACTTAATGTGAGAGAGGGTCAGTTCAAAGAAGATGTGCTGGGCATATTTTTCACAGAGACTGGGGGGGTGGGGGTCGTGTGCCTGGAATGTGCTGCCAGGGGTGGACATGTGATAGAAGTGTTTAAAAGGCTCTAAGTTAGGCACATTAATGTGCAGAGAATAAAGGGTTGAGTACATTGTGTACTCAATGTTAGAGATTAGTTAGGCATTAATTACTGGTTTAATTTGAATGCAAAACTTCTGAAGCCAAAGGGCCTGTTGCTATGCTGTACAGTGTATGTTCTACATCCAGGTTAACTTTCTTGCCCTTCCCTTAAATCTACATTCTCTAGTGTTGTCTCCTCTTGATAATGGCAGAGGGTCAGAAAGAGACCATTCAGCCCATCAAATCTGCTGAGGGCTGGACCTGTTGCATTTAAGTCTGACGATCCAGACCTGCATAAGAAAACCAGATATGATTTACAGAGGGTTATGTCAAGAGGCAGATGAGCTCAATGCTTTCTATGCAAGTTTTGCAAGGAGGCATCAAACTGCAGCCATGAGGATCCCTGCAGCATCTGATGACCCTGTGGTCTCTTGTCTTGCAGGCCAACACCAGATTGTCTTCCAAGAAGGTGAACCCTCGCAAGTCAGCAAAGCAGTAGGGCCCAATGAAGTACCTGGTAAGGCTCTGAAAACCTGTGCCAAGCAAATGGCAATGGTATTCAGAGACAGTTTCAATCTCTCATTGCTACAGTTGAAAATTCCCACCTACTTCGAAAGGGCATGAATTCTGCCTGTGCCCAAGAAGCGCAGCGTGAGCTGCCTCAATGACTGTCGTCCAGTAGCGCTCACATACAGTGATGAAATACCTTGACATATTGGTTATGGCTAGAATCAATACCAGAGGGGACCTGGACTCACTGCAATCTGCCTATTACCACAATAGGTCTACAGCAGGAATGCTCTCAATGGCTCTTCACGCAGCCGTGGATCACCTGGACAATACAAATACCTGTGTCCGGAGGCTGATTATTGACAATAGGTCAGCATTTAACATCATCATTCCTACAGTCCTGATTGAAAAGCTACAGAACCTGGGTTTCTGTCCCTCCCTCTGCAACTGCATCCTAACCAGGGGATCACAATTTGTGCAGACTGGAAATAACATCTCCACCTCACTGACAATCAACACTGGTGCACCTGAGTGATGTGTGCTTAGCCCACTGCTCTGCTCCCTCTCCACCCATGGCTGTGTGGCTAGGCACAGTCAAATGCCATCTATAAATTTACTGAAGATACAATCATTGTTGGCAGAATCTCAGATGGTGATGAGAGGGCGTACAGGAGCAAGATATACCAGCTGGTTGAGTGGTGTCACTGCAACAACCTTGCACTCAGCATCAGCAACATGAAAGAGCTGATTGTGGAGTTGAAGAAGGGTAGGATGACGGAACACACATGAATCCTCATAGAAGGATCAGAGGTGCAGAGAGTGAGCAGTTTTAAGTTCCTGAGTATCAATATCTCTGAGGACCTAACCTGGAAGTGACATATTGATGCAGGTATAAAGTAGGCAAGACAGCGGCTATATTTGATTAGGTGTTTGAGGAGATTTGGTTTGTCAACTAAAACACTCAAAAACTTCCATGGAGAGCAGCTGACTGGCTGCATCCCATCTGGTCTGGGGTGATTTCTGCACAAGACTGAAGCAGGTTGCAGGAACTTGTAAAACTAGTCAGCTCCATCATGGGTACTAGCCTCCGTAGTATCCAAGACATCTTCAAGGAGAGATGGCTTAGGAAGATGGCATCCATCATTGAAGATTCCTACCATCCCACCACCATACCCTCTTCACTCTGTTACCATCAGGAAGGAAGTACAGAAGCCAGAAGGCACACACACAGCCATTCAGGAATGGCTTCTTCCCATCTGCCATCTGATTTCTAAATGGACCTTGAGCCCATGGAAACAACCCTACTACTTTTTTATTTCTTTTTCTTTTGCACTACTTATCTTAACTATTTAATAGACATATATATTCTTATTGGAACTCAGTTTCTTTTCTCTATGTTTATATATCATGTACTTCACTGTCGAAAGTTAACAGATTTCACAACATATTCTGATGATATTTAATCTGATACTGATCTCTGTCAACCAACACCACCCATTAACCCTTACATATTGTTCGGGTCAAATTTGACTTGTTTTAACATTTGACAGCAGTAAAAACACCCTAAAAGCCATTTTTAGGTGAAATTTGATGACTTTTCCTAAAGTAACCCAAAATGCACAAAATGAAAACATTTAAAAATGTTATACTTTTGTGCAGGTGCTCCAAATTTTTGTATATTGAGGCTGTTCCGAGTCAATTTTGACCCGTATCTATTGAAATGGATTTTAGATCTCTGAAACATTAATTAAGGATTAATCACCCATTTATTAATGTCAGATAGGCTATTTATGCATTCTAAATAGCTCTGTGGTTCAAAATTTGGTAGAGACACTTGTTATGAGGGGATTCTTGGGCCAGGTCAAAATTGACCCAGACCATACTGTGAAGGTATAGAATATGAACAGGCTGCCTGGGTTAACATGGATCCTTCAAACACCAAGAAGAGGCTCACAGCTACCAATTAACCCAGCTTTTCCCACTCTGTATGACATCTTTGGAGATGAGAAAGGAATCTGGAAGCCCCTTGGGAAATGTGGAGGGAGCCGTGGGAAAACTCCACCCACACATAGACACAATAACCCTCAGTCCTTCCTCTCCCCACCCAACACCCTCCCACACACACACATACATTTAATTCCCTCGACATTCCATTTACTGAGTATGTTGCATCTCTTATCTACACACTAGTACCGGGAGAGGCAATTCACAGCGGCCAATTATCTCAACCACTCCACACGTCTTGTTTTAGGGTATGGGAGGGAAACCACACACACATCCCCAACATTGGCAAATGTGACCAGCTCAGTTGGTTGCCTTGGTCAGCATGAACCTATTAGCCCGGAGGGTCTGTTTCTGTACTGAGTGATTCTGACCAGAACTGAGAGCGAACTTACTTCCCGTTATACTACCAGCCTTTGGGGCCATAATGAAGATCCTTCAGGGCTTCCTTCATTGTTCCTTCTTCTCAGTTTTCACCAGTGTCAGCCATTTAAGTCCCAAGTGGAGACTCAGGAATACTGTCGACTCAGTTGTAGAGGGATTCTTCATTACTGTTCCATAACAGTTTTGTTTGACCAGTCAGGGTTATTAGTCCCAAGCTGAACCTGGAGGACTGGTGGACCAGTCTTAGTCTGACCTCTACCCTTTAACCTGTTTGCATGGGTGACTCTAACAAGAGACAGAGCATAAAGCTCTGACTTCAGCCTAGGTCTTTGGGTCACTGAGGCACGCAAGCCTCCAAAGCACGACAAGGTTGTGGATGAGAGAGGAAGTGGCCAGTAGGAGGAGGGAGGTGGGACGGGAGCCTGAGATGATTGCTGAACGAGGAGAGGTGAAAGATAACATGCTTTTCTGGGGAATGGGCCAGGACATCATTACAAGAGTAACTTGGGGCAGCATCCTGGACCTAGCCATCTTCAGCTGTCTCATTGGTGACCTTCCTCCCATCAGGAGGTCAGAACTGGTGATGTTTGCTGATCACTGCATGAGGTTTGTCCCATCAATGTCTGGGCTCCTGGGTCTGAATCTTGCTGGATTAGCAAAGGGAATGAGCTTCACATCCACAGTGTCCTGAATCAGAATCATGTTTATCATCATCTACATCCGTTGTGAAATTTGTTGTTTTGAGGCAGCAGTTCAGTGCAATTAATAAAATTTATAGAAACTACATCAATAAATAAATAGTGGAAAGAAGAAGGAATAATGATGTAATGTTCATGGGTTTATGGATCATTCAGAAATCTGATCGGGGAGGGGAAGAAACTGTTCCTAAAACTTTGAGTGCGTGTCTTCAGGCTCCTGTACCTCCTCCCCGGTGGTAGTAATGACAAGAGGGTTTATCCTCGAGGATGGGGAGGGTCGTGTCAGTGATGATGGGAAGGGTTGTGACCATGATGGTGGGGAGGGTTGTGTCTGTGATGATGGAGAGGGTTGTGTCCATGTAGATGGGGAGGGTTGTGACTGTGATGGTGGGGAGGGTTGTGTCCGTGATGGTGGGGAGGGTTGTGACTGTGATGGTGGGGAGGGTTGTGTCCGTGATGGTGGGGAGTGTTGTGACTGTGATGGTGGGGAGAGTTGTGTCCGTGATAGTGGGGAGGTTTGTGTCCGTGATGGTGGGGAGGGTTGTGTCCGTGATGGACCTGCCTGAGTCTATGGCCCTCTGCAGTCTCTTGTGATCCCGTGTATTGGAGTATCTATACCGGACAGTGAAGCAGCCAGTCAGAATGCTCTGCACTAGACATTTTGTTATTTCACATTTATTCAGAGTTAGGGTGTGGGACAGGCCCTTCCAGCCCAATGAGCCACACCATCCAGCAACCCCCCTGTTGAACACCAGTCTAATCACAGGACAGTTTATCACCAAATAACCAGGTACATCTTTGGAATGTGGGAAGGAACTGGAGCACCCGGAGGAAACCCACGCGGTTATGGGGTGAACATACAAACTCCTTACAGACGCGGCCCATTCCGACACCCCAACTGAGATTAGCATGAGGCTAACTGTTACGCCACTGTGGCATCCCAGACTTCGACATCTGCAGATGTTTGTAAGAGTCTTTGGTGACAGAGCTTATCTCCTCAAACTCTGAATGAATGTTTTTGTTTACTCTTTTTTACAATTTGCATGATTTGATCGAGGCATTTCAGTGGTCAACTGACTCTGCAGCTGGGCTCTTGGACCAGCTTCACTCACCTCAGTGGCTCTGTGGCTGTAGACTCACATTTGGGGACTCTGCATTTCAACGTTTAATGTTCTGTGTGTTATTTGTTTACTTTCTAATTGTGAAATTTGTTTTTTCTAACACCATTTTCACACCATTGGGTATTTGATGGTCTTTGCGGTGTGGGTTTTTTCTTTAAACTGGTTCTATTGTGTTTCTTTGTTAGTGGCTGCCTGCAAGTAGATAAACCTCCAGGTTATATACTGTATACACACTTCAATAATACATGTACTCTGAACTCTGAACTTTGATTAGACCCAGAGTAGATCATCTGAGATGTTGATACTCAGTAACCAGATGTTGTTCACCCTTTCCAACCTCAGTGAGGTCTGGTGTGTGTGTTTGCCAGAGTTTAAGGAAAGCACTTGTTCACTGCAGATTAAATTTGGCTGGACAGTGCATAGGTTTGAATGAACCAATGTGACAGGACCCTCGAGAGACAGCAGAAATCCTTCTGCAGAGGTCACAGCTTCCTGACACCAAATTTAAGATATATTTATAACTTTATTTAAAGAAAGAAATTCAGAAAGGCAACAGGACTCAGGTGAAGATAATTTCACTTCCCCCAGCAGGAGATGAAATCAATGTAGATGAGGAAGTGGGCAGAGCCCAAACCTCAAACCTCACACCCTCTCTTTCTCTGTGATCTTTGTTGGCACATTCACCCCTCCTGTGTCTGTGACTCCTCCACCACCATTCTTACATCCCGTTCCATGGCTGTGATACCTGTCCTGTACTCCCCCCTCTCTCTTTGTCCCCATCCGGACCCTACACTGCCCAGTTTCTCTGGTATGATATGTCCCACATAGTTGCCGGGCACTTGGTGCTGGGGATGTCACCTGGGACAGGACACTGACCCTGTTCTGCTTATCCTGCCTGCTTATCAGAAGGACGCAATGGGTAGAGCATTAGTGGGACACTCTCAATCCCCACACAGTGCCTGAAAAGGTCTGCTCTCAGATGTCCAGCATTACAGGAGGGCAGGTATCTCTGCTGCCCCCTGTAGAACTGGAGGTCAGTCTGGTCTGAACTCATGATGCCTGTACCACCTTCTCTCCCTCTTGACCCAACATCGTGATGGCGAGTGGAAGGTGTGGCTTAGTTTCATCATCCACGCCCTCCTTTTCTGAGAGAGACACTTTCTCCCTCCCTGATCCACCCATCATCTTCTAGTCACTGCCTACCCTTGGCTGAGAGGCATTGAGGCCCCAAAGGGATTAGTGCAGGGACAGCCAGTGTTTGTGATATACATATAAAATAATTTGAACAACCAGTCAGGAAGGTGATGGGCCACTCCCTGCTTCCCTGGTCAAGTGCAACTCTAACAGAAGCTCGACACTGTGTGGGACAGAGCAGCCCACTTGATCCTTCCTCACCTCCCCTCCAGTTTATAGGTCATCCTGCGGGATGGGGGAACGGGGGAAGGGGGAGATTCCTGAGAATGGTGACAGGTTTGGGGGAGTGCACGGGGGAATGTTGAGCAGGGGAGTGATTTAATGTAGTGGGAGTGCCTGTAGACTTGCTTACCACCACAGGAGCTAGAAAATATGAGGCAGGTTAATCATCCCCCATTGGCAAACCACACTGGTTCATTGGTCTCTGGGAAGTTGCGAGTGTAACAGGAATAGCTCTTCTTACATCTCACTGCCACAAATCCTTCCAGCCCAGCCACAAGTCTCTGTGTCTGTACCAACCAGGAGGGGGATTTCCAAGATTCCTCCCACATGGAGGAAGCTCTCCCCCTCCACTAAATATAGCCCCTCCAGTTCCCAAAGCAGGATCAAAGCCAATATCGCTTGCCTCTGTTTGCCGGGATCAGATCAGGAAGAGGTGAATCTGATCTAAGGCTGCTGGTGAGAGACGTGACGGTTAGGGTTGAGGATTGGATGTGTGTGGGAGGAGAGGTGTTACTAATTTAACTCTGGCTTCTGTTGGTACTTGCAAAGTTACCTCATCATTGACACGGATTTAGGAAAGGGAAGCCAAGTTCGGCAAAGTTTCTTGGAGTTTTCTATTTGGCGTTGTCACAGACAGAATTGTGGAAGGGCAAGTAGTGGTGATTAAAATGTACAAGGCTTAAAATTGAATGATCCTTAAGCAGAATTAGAACATGCGGGAGGTGTGTTTTTGGGGATTAATGGACAGAGAACATTGTTGTGCTTGTATTAGATGAGGAATCGAACAGAGCCACTTCACGATTTAGATGTGGGGAGGATCAATTGTCTTATCCCCGTCTGTGGCTGATAAGATGCTGTGTAGGTGGTGAGAACAGTTTGTAGGGATCAGGAAAGGAAGGCAACGGAGAATCCAATGGGTGTAGCAAGGTCATCCCCAGAGAGAGAGAGAAACAAAAAGTAACGCTGACATTTAATGGCGAGGGACTGTGAGTCCCCTGAGTTCTGAGGTTTGCCTGTGGCAACCAACATAGGACATAAAACATGGAACACAGAACACAGAATAAAGAACATAGAACACAGCAACACACTTCACCCACAATGTTAAGACCATTAGACATAAGAGTTTAATTAGGCCTTTCAGCCCATCGACTCTGCACCACCGTTCCATGATGGCTGAACCCAGATCCCACTGACTTAACCCCATACACCTGCTTTCTCGCCATATCCTTTGATGCCCTGACCGATCAGGAAAAGATCAACTTCCACCTTAAATATAAAGACTTGGCCACCACCGCAGTCTCTGGCAGAGTACTCCAGATTCACTACTCCCTGCTAAAAAAAAAATTCCTCCTTACCTTTGTTCTAACTTTTGAGGCTGTGCCCTTTCGTCTGGATACCTCCAACACAGGAAACATCGTCTTCACATCCACCCTATCTATTTCTTTTAACGTTCAGTAGGTTTCAATGAAATCCCCCCACATTCTTCTAAATTCCAGTGAGTACAGGGCCAAAGTCACCAAATGCTCCTCATATGCTAACCCTTTCATTCCTGGAATCTTCTTCATGAAACTCCTCTGGAATCTTTCCAATGACAACACATCCTTTCTGAGATACAGGGCCTAAAACTGTTGACAATACTCTAGGTGCGGCCTGACAAGTGTCTTATAAAGGCTCAGCATAATCCCCTTGCTTTTATATTCTATTCCCCTTTAAATAATTGCCAACATTGCATTTGCCTATTTTACTACATACACAACCTGTAAATTAACCTTCTGGGAGTCTTGCATAAAGACTCATAGACCTGCTGCAATTGCATTGCTTCCTCAGCACTACCTACCCCTCCACCTGTCTCCGTATCATCCGCAAACCTTGCCACATGTTGTGCCAATTTTTTAAACGACTCCAATATAATGTAATCCTTCCCTTCTCTCCAACATAAATACCCCTTCATTTCTCTTTCATCCATCTAAGTATCTAAGAGTCTTTTAAATGATGCTAGAATATCTGGCTCTACTACCACCCTGACGGTGCATACCATCCACCCATAACTTTCTGTGTAACAAACACCTGACGTCATCCAATCACAGTTTCTGAATTATTTCCATCCTTCAATCGCCTTAAGGTTATGCCCTCTCATAATGGCCGCTGCTGCTCTGGGAAAAAGGTGCTGGCTATGACTATGCCTCTCATCATTTTGTACAGTTCACTCACGACATCTCTCATTCTCCTTCACTCCAAAGAGAAAAGCCCCAGCTCACTCAACCTTTCCTCATAAGACATACACTCTAATCCAGGCGGCATCCTCTGCACCATCTCTAAATCTTCCACACCCTTCCCATAATGAGTCGAACAGAACTGAACACAATACTCCACGTGTTGTCTAACCAGGGTTTTACAGAGCTGCAACATTATCTCGCAGCTCTTGAAATCAATTCCCTGACTAATGAAGTTGAAGACTCCATAGGCTTTCTTAATAACCTTCTCAACCTGCCTGCAGCTTTGAGTGATATATATGCTTAGACTGCCCATGTGCTGGTAGAGTGCAGTCAGCAGAGGAAATAACACATGGGTGTTAATCACCAAACAGTTCGAGGTGGAGAGGAGTGACTCGCCCCTATTCCCACAGGGGAGACGGCCACTGGGATACCATGCACAGGTATCGTCTTCATCCCTGAGGAAGGTTAAGCTCCCTACCTAAGGGGGAAAGGTGAAAATTAATCAGAAAAATTGCCAGGATGATGGTGTTGGGTTGCAGAGGCGGGGTTGTTGTTTGGAGAGATCGAGCAGACAGGACATGTGGCCCCTAGAGTGGGAAAGGGAATGGGGAGGGGGGAGTCTCTTTGTTCTTACAGGGAAATAACAGGATGTTTACCCCAGGAATATGAGGTCAGACTAAAGGGTTTGGGTTGGGGAGATTTTCTTCACCACAATTGAGACTTGGAAATTTACCCTCTCCCCAACCCCCAGAGCTTGGTCAGAGGTGAGCTACAAGACTGAGAGGAGTAGGGGATGAAGGAGAGGTTTAGTACAGGGGGCGTGGGGCTGATAAACTGGGAACTTGCTATAGGGAGAAATGGTGATGAGGGCTGAATGGCCTGCTTACAGTTTCTGTTCCTGATCTTTTAGGAGGGTGAAGTGTGTGTGCACAGGATGGTGGGGGGAGGGTATGACCACAGCCATCTTTGGTGTGAAATGCTGCTGGAGAGGGCAGGGGAAAGAGATAAACCTAGCTTACCCTCCACCAACCCAACCCTCCCTGCGCATCAACTCCCCCAAATTCTCTGACCTCCCTCTCAACCCCAGTACCCCTCCAACCAATCTGACCCTCCCTGTGTAGCAGCTCCCCTGCACAATCTCTCCCCTCCTTCTACCCCTGCTCTCCTCCCCTTAAACTCACCCTCAGTCTGACACCACACTCCTCCCTCCCTACCCTTGCTTGCTCCCCTACTCATCTGCCACCCTCTCCTCAGCCACTCTCCCTCCCCTCACTCTCACTCCAACTCTCACACACACCTCCTTCTCTCGCCCTGTTCTCCCTCCACTCTCCCTTCCCTCCCAATCACCCCCTCCCTCTCCATCCACTCTCACCCACCCATCCTCACCCTCCTTACCTTCCACATCCCCTCACTCCACCCGTCCTCTTTCCCTTCCCCACAGTCACACATATCCTCTCCCCCACACTCTCCCCTCCTTCTTTCCCCATTCTACCCCAATCTAAACTCCCCTCATATCTATTCTCCCTCCATGCTCTCTCCATTTCATCTTCCTCTTCCTTCCCCACGCGCAGTCGTCCCTCTCTTCTCACACTCTATCCCCCCACTCCATCAATCCAACATATGTTCCCCCACCCTCTAAAACTTCAGTCCCCACACCTTCATCTATGTTCTCCTTCCCCTCTCTCTCCCCAAATACTCTTCTCCCACTCTCTCCCTCACTCACACACTAGCTCAACCACCATCCTCTCCACCCTCTTCCCTCCTCTCACCCTTCTCACTCCTTCCCTGCTCCCTCTCCCACCACCTCTTTCCTTACTGTCTCTACACACCCTCTCCTCTACCTGGTGCCGCACAATTTCACCCCACCCCCATACCCTCTTACCCATTCTCTCCCTCATCCCTTCCCCTTCTCTCTCCTGTCTCTCTCTCCCCATCCTCTCCTTTCACTCTTGTATCTAATATTCTCCTTCTCGACACAAATCTCCAACTCCCTCTTTCCGTCCTGGCCTTTGTATTTCCCTCCCATTCTCTGTTTCTCATCTCTCCCTCCCTCACTCCCTCTTTTCCTCGTCTTTCACTTCCTCTCTCCCTCTATCACTCCCTTTTCCTCCTGCTCTCACTCTCTCTTTCTCACTCCCTCTCTCCTCTCTTCCTCTCCTTCTTCCACTCTCCCTCTCACTCCCTTTCTTTTCCTCCTTCCCTCTCCTCCTCTTCCCAATCCATTCTCTTCCCTGTTCTCTTCCTCCCTCTCTCACTTCCACTCTCTTTTTCCCTGCCTCCTCTCACTTATTCCCTTCCTTACTTCCCACCCTTTCCTATCTATCCCTTTTTCTCTGCCTCCTCCCCTGCCTCTCTCTCTCATTCTATTCCTCCTTTCCTCAATACCCCTACACACTCTGCTTCCCCTATTCTCAGCCCTCCTATCTCTCTCATTCCCTCCCTTTCTCGCTCCTCTCTCCCTCTCTTCCCTTGTTCTTTATCCCCTCTTTCCCTCTTTCTCTCCCTTCTCTCTCTTTGTCTCGCTCAGACAGAGGTAGCCTCTGGCACCGCCACACACCTGGGCCTACAGCCCGAAATCTTCTATGGAGAGGAGCAGGAGTCCATCCCACCACTGCCTATTGGGTTGTTTACATGGTGTCCTGGGTCGGTCTGGGACCCTGCGTGACAGCCTCTCTGTGTGACTGACCATGAATTTCCTCCTTACTGCGGGGACTTATTGTGGCGAATTGATAGAATTCATTGCCATATGCAGCTGTGAGGGCCAAGTGTTTACGAATATTTAAGGCAGAAGTTGAGAGAGTCTTGATTAGTCAAGGCATGAAGGTATACAGGGAGAAGGCAAGTGATTGCGGCTGAGAGGGAAAATGGATCAGCTGTGATGAAATAGCAGAGCAGACTCGATGGGCCAAATGGCCTAATTCTGCTCCGGTATCTTATCATCTTCTGAGTCACAGAGCCCACAGTGCTGGGCAGGCCCATCATGTCATGTAGCCCTTTCCCCATCTCCACTATTTGTCCCCATTAGGATCCCATCCCTCTAAACTCTGTCTATTGAAGTATTCTTGTGACAATGCCCCAGGAAATCATCATCCATCATCAAGAACCCCCTCCCCAGACCATACGCTCTTCTTGCTGCTGCCATTGGACAGGAAGTTCAGGAGCCTTCAGTGCCACATCAGTGGGTTCAGGAACAATTATTTACCATTCAAGTTCAGGAACAATTATCACCTGCCTCCTGAATCAGCGTGAATAATATCACTCATCTCAACACTGAACTGATTCCACAACCCATGAACCCACACTCCAGGACGTTAGAACTCATTTTCTCAATATTATTTATTACCTTATTATTTATTATTAATAGTTTTGTTGTATGCACAGTTTGTCATCTTTTGCGTATCAGTTGCTTGAATGGCTGCGTGTAGGTTTTCATTGATTCTATTGTATTCTTATCTAATCTTCTCTGCAAGAAAGTGGATGTCAGAGTAGCATATGGTGATATATACGTACTTGGGTAATAAAGTTACTTTTAACTTTCAACCACCTCCGTGTTTCATCACCTCCTCTTGCAGTCCGGTCCAGATATCAGCCTCGCTGCCTGTGTAAAGTAATTACCCCTCAGATCCACTTTAAACCTTCTCTCACCTCTCCCTTCGGCCCTGTCAGAAACCAGAATATAGAACAGTGTAGCACAGCAGGAGGAAGCCCAGTTCACTTGTTTGTGAAACACAGGATAAATGACTTATTTTGGATCATTGGACTCTCTTCCAGGGAAGATGGGACTTGTACAGAAGGGATGGCTTACACCTCAGTTGGAAGGGTATGCTGCTGCTCCACTGTGGGGTTTAAACTTGAGCTGCATGTGGATGGGAACCAGAGTGCCGGAACAGATAGCCGAGAGGTTGTGGAGACAGATATTATTAAGATCTCAGACAAATATATGTCCTGAGCTGCGTATATTTCAATGCGAGAAGTGTCATAGGAAAGGAAGATGAGCTTAGGGAATGGATCAACACATGGAATTATGATATTGTAGCGACTAGTGAGACTTGGTTGCAGGAGGGGCAGGATATCCCAGGCTCAAAATTCTGGAGTTCCCCTGTTTTAGACACGATAGAGCTGGAGACTGTTACTTGTCAGGGAAAATGTCACAGCACTTCTCACTCAGGACAGACTGGAGAACTCACCTGGTGCGGCAACTGAGGAATAAGAAAGGTATGACCACATTAATGGGGCTATATTAATCCAACAGTGTGAGGGATTTAGAGGAACAAATTTTTAGAAAGATCGCAGACTGTTGCAAGAAACATAAAGTTGTGATGGTAGGTGATATTAACTTTCCACATATTAACTGGGATTCCCATACTGTAAAAGGGCAAGATGGGACAGATTTTGTCAAATCTGTTCGGGAAAGTTTCCTTAGTCACTGGGTCACAGTCCCAACAAGAGAGTGTGTGATACTTCATCTTCTATTGGGAATGAGATCGGGCAGGTGACAAAGGTTTGTGTAGGGGATCACTTAACATTTCATGATCATAATACCATTCATTTCAAAGTAATTATTGAAAAAGATATGCCTGATCCATGGGTTAAGATTCCAAATCGGAAAAAAGCCAATCTTCATGGTATCAGAAATGATCTGGCAAGTGTGAACTGGGACTGGTTGTTTTCTGGCAAAGGTGTTCTTGGTAAGCAGGAGGCCTTCAAAACTGAAGTTTTGAGAGTACAAAGCATGTATGTGCCTGTCAGAATAAAATGTGAAAATAACAGGTATAGGGTAACTTGGCTTTCAAGAGATATTGAGGGCCAGGTTAAGAAAATAAGGTGCATTGCAGCAATAGGCAGGTAGGATCAAATGATGTGTTTATGGAGTATAAGAAATGTGAAAGAACGCTGAAGAAATCAGGAGGACTAAAAGAAGGCACAAGGTTGCCCGAACAGACAAGGTGAAGAAGAATTCTAATGAATTCTACAGATATAAGCAGGTGGATGCTTCCCTGGTATCATGGATTCTTGATTACCTGACTGGCAGACCACAGTACGTGTGCTTGCAACACTGTGTGTCCGACAGAGTGATCAGCAGCACTGGGGCTCCACAGGGGACTGTCTTGTCTCCCTTTCTCTTCAGCAGTTACAACTCGGACTTCAACTACTGCACAGAGTCTTGTCATCTTCAGGAGTTTTCTGATGACTCTGCCATAGTTGGATGCATCAGCAAGGGAGATGAGGGTGAGTACAGAGCTACGGTAGGAAACTTTGTCACATGGTGTGAGCAGAATTATCTGCAGCTTAATGTGAAAAAGACTAAGGAGCTGGTGGTAGACCTGAGGAGAACTAAGGTACTGGTGACCCCTGTTTCCATCCAGGGGTCAGTGTGGACAATATGGAGGATTACAAATACCTGGGGATACAAATTGACAATAAACTGGACTGGTCAAAGAACACTGAGGCTGTCTACAAGAAGGGTCAGAGCCGTCTCTATTTCCTGAGGAGACTGAGGTCCTTTAACATCTGCCGGATGATGCTGAGGATGTTCTACGAGTCTGTGGTGGCCAGTGCTATCATGTTTGCAGTTGTGTGCTGGGGCAGCAGGCTGAGGGTAGCGAACACCAACAGAATCAACAAATTCATTCGTAAGGCCTGTGATGTTGTGGGGATGGAACTGGACTCTCTCACAGTGGTGTCTGAAAAGAGGATGCTGTCTAAGTTGCATGCCATCTTGGTCAATATCTCCCATCTACTACATAATGTACTGGGTGGGCACAGGAGTACATTCAGCCAGAGACTCATTCCACCGAGATGCAGCACAGAGTGTCATAGGAAGTCATTCCTGCCTGTGGCCATCAAACTTTACAACTCCTCCCTTGGAGGGTCTGACACCCTGAGCCAATACTCAGGAGATGGATGTAGAGTCTACAGAAGTGGGACAAGGTGGAATCAAATTCATGGACCCTGTTCAGATTACAGAGCAGGAGCAATTTGTTACCTACAGACAAATCAGGGTGGATAAAACCCCAGGGCCTGACAACGTGTTCCCTTGAACAAGTAGGAGGCAAGTGCAGAAATTACCAGGGCCCAAGCAGAGATATTTAAACCATCATTAGCGACAGGTGATGTGCCAGATGATTGGAGGATAGCCATTGTTGTTTCACTTGTTTAAGAAAAGCTCTGAAAATAAACTAGAAAATTATAGGCTAGTTAGCCTGATATCAGAGGTGGGAAAGTTATTGATAGATATTCTAAGGGACTGGATATATACAGTGAGTATTCGGATAGACAGGGACTGATTAAGGATAGTCAGCATGGCTTTGTGCATGGTTGGTCATGTCTAACCAATCTTATAGAGGTTTTCAAGGAATTTTCCAAGAAGGTTGATGAAGGCAAAGCACTACATGGGCTTTGTCAAGGCATTTGATAAGCTGCCTCATGGAGGCTTGGTCAAGAAGGTTCAGTCGCTTGGCATTCAAAATGAGGTAGTAAATTGGATTGGACATTGGCTTTGTGGGAAAAGTCAGAGAGTGGTAATAGATGGTTACCTGTGACTAGTGGAATGCTTCAGGGTCCATTGTTGTTTGTTATGTATATTAATGATCTGAATAAAAAATGTGGTTAACTGGATCAGCAAATTTACGGTTGACACCAGGAATGGTAATGTAGTGCACAGCAAGAGAAACTATCATGGCTTGCAGTGGGATCTGGACCAGCAGGAAAAGTGGCTGAGAAATGGCAGATGGAATTCAATGCTGACAAGTGTGAGGTTTTACACTTCGGTAGGATCAACCAAGGTAGGTCTTACACAGTGAATGGTAGGGCAGTGAAGAGTGCTGCAGACGAAAGGGACCAGGATCACAAATCCACAATTCATTGAAAGTGGCATCACAGGTAGACAGGATTGTAAAGAAAGTTTTTGGCACATTGGCCTTCATAAATCAAAGTATTTAGTACAAGAGTTGAAATTGCGTAAGATGTGATGTTATATTGAAGATGGAGGAGAAGATGGTGGTGCGCCTGCGCGTGTGCAGCCCTCCAGTGAAAAATGATGTTGTATCTGTTAAATAGGGGCCGTGGACAATTCTGATTTGATGGAGAATGGATGTGAAAGCACAGAGGAATATCTGGAGAAATTTCTGAAACACCCGTTCGCTGCTGTTGTTACTGTGTGGTCAGGAATCTTTCGGAGGGTAGGCCTCAAAATCCACGGCCTTGCCTGCTTTTGGCGACCGAGAAGGAGGTTGAATCGTTCGGACAGAGAAAGCGCTCAGTACTCGGTGTTGGAGAGCTGATCAGAGCTCAAAGTTTTCGGATGACTCAGAGTCGGACTGTGGTCAGCATGGCAGGGAGAGTTTTTTCTTCCTTCTCCCATCTGCGTGAGATGTGGGACATTTGAGAAACTTTGAACTTTACTGTGCTCATGGACTTCTTCATCAAGTTATGTTATTGTGGACTGTTGTAACTATATGTTATAATTATGTGGTTTTGTCAAGTTTTTCAGTCTTGGTCTGTCCTGTGTTTTGTGATATCACACCGGAGGAAATAATGTATCATTTCTTAATGCATGCATTACTAAATGACAATAAAAGAGGACTACGTGTCTTCATAATCTAAAAAAATTGTATAAGATAGTAGTGACGCCTGTTTGGGGTATCGTGTGCAGTTTGGTCACCTACCTGCAGGAAAGGTGTAAATAAGGTTGAATAAGGTTACAAGGGTGTTGCTGGGTCTGGAGGATCTACGTTATAAGGGAAGATCAATTGGATAGGACTTCATTCTTTGGAAAGTAGATAATTGAGAGGAGACTTGATAGAGGTATACAAGATTAAAGGAGATTAGATAGGGTAAATGTTAGCAGGTTTTTTCCACTGGGGTTGTATAGGACTACAACTTGAGGTCATAGGTTAAGGGTGAAAGGTGAAAGGTTCAAGGGGAAAATTAGAGGAATCTTCTTCACTCGGGGGTCATGATTGTGGAATGAGCTGCTGGAGGAATTGGTGCATGCAAGCTCGATTTCACCATTTAAGAGCAGTTTGGATAGGTACATGGATAGCGTGGGTATAGAGGGCTATGGTCCTGGTGCAGGTCGGTGAGAGTAGACAGATTAAATGGTTCAGCAATAACTAGATGGGCTGAAGGGCCTATTTCTGTGCTGTACTTTCTAAGACTCTATGATACTGTCTTTGTGTCCAAACAGGCAGATTCTGTCTACCCTTTCTATGTTTCTCTTAATCTCATTTATATACCCAAAGACTTGGCCTCCACAGCTACCTGTGGCAATGATTTCCACAGATTTCACTCTCTGGTGAAAGAAATTCCTCGTCATCTCTGATCTAAAGAGATATCATTGTATTCTGAGTCTGTGCCTTCTGGCCCAGAATCTCTCACGATAGGAAACATCCTCTTCAAGTCCACTCTGCCTAAGCCTTTCAATATTCAGTAGGCTTCAATGAGATGCCCCCTCATTCTTCTAAACTCCAGTGAGTACAGACCCAGAGACATTTAAAGCCTCTTATGCAATAACCCTTTGGTTCCTGAAAACATACTTGTTTTCATCTGGACCCTCTCCAAATGGGAGGTGCATCTAACTGTGGGGAAGAGGATGATGGAGTGAGACGCTGTTGAAATGAAGACAAATATAAACTGAGGAATAAGGAGTTTGGGGGAAGGGAGGTTCAATGTGTAAGGTTTACTGAAAGTGGCAGAGAAAATTGTTAAGAAGCTGACAGGATGCTGGTTTTATAAATAAATTACAGAACTGAGATGGTACAACAGGCCCCAGCTCTGTCAATCTGTACATAGAGCTGATGCAGGGGTTTTGGCTGCCTGGTCAGCAGAAAGTGTTGTTGGCTGTAATCTACCATCACTGCAGGACTTGTATGTGTCCAAGACAAAGAAGGCAGCAGGAAATATATTGCGGACATTACCCACCCTGCAAACTGCCTTTTGCAAAAGTTCCATTCTGGAAAGCACTTACAAGGTGATTAAAACAAAAAAAAAAACTTAATGCAAACTAGGCAAGCACAGTGGCATAGTGGTTAGTGTAATGCTTCACAGCACCAGCAACGAGGGTTCAGTTCTCACTGCTGTCTGTAAGGAGTTTGTTCGCTCTCCCCATGACCACATAGGGTTCCTCTGGGTGCTCCGGTCCCTTTCCACATTACTCAAATGTACAGATTAGGCTCTCTGTCACGGCCATTCTGCCTGTCACATTTTTTCAGGCAGAATGGCCTCTTTCCGTATCCGAGAGTCTTACTATCCCTAACCGGGACCCTGCAATGAGTCCTGCACCTTGTTGAAAGGTGTAAGTTCTTCCTGAAGCTTGACTGGGAATGGGGATGGTGTTTTTTTTTAGGGTGGGTGTGGCCTTGAAGCAAGGGGTCATCCTGTATTAGAGAGCAGCCAGAACAAGCTAGGGCTTTACTCTTTGAACGAGGATGAGATGACCCTTTATAGGTGTCAAGTGATTATGTATATTTAAGGCAGAGGTTGATAGATACTTAATTGGCCAGGGCATGTCGTGATATGTGAAGAAGGTAGGAGATTGCGGCTGCGAAGAAAATTCCATGATGAAACGGTGGAGCAGTCTCGATCGGCCAAATGGCTTCATTCTGCTCCTATATCGTACAGTCTTACATTAAATCTGATTCTGATTCTGAATCAGACACCATTTGCCAATACTTCCAGTCTTCAATTGCAGATCCCTTGGCATGATTATGATAACCAACCTATTTCTGCTCCTCAGCATCACCCATGGTAGATACATACAAGGTGGAAGAGGAGATTACTAAACAAGGCAAAATATTAAATTGTGGAGAGGCAGAACAGGAGAAGAAGATGTCCTAATGTGAGAGAGAAGAGCGTAAGGAGCATTAAAGGGTACAGAGAGAGTTAGGGGAGAGTGAGCTTTACATGGTAACAAGGATGAGGGGAGAGTGGGAATTAAAGGGCGCAGGGAGTGATGGAAGAGTGGGTATTAAAGCGTGCAGGGAGTGATGGAAGAGTGGGTATTAGAGGGTGCAGGGAGTGATGGACGAGTGGGTATTAAAGGGTGCAGGGAGTGATGGAAGAGTGGGTATTAAAGGGTGCAGGGAGTGATGGAAGAGTGGGTATTAAAGGGTGCAGGGAGTGATGGAAGAGTGGGTATTAAAGCGTGCAGGGAGTGATGGAAGAGTGGGTATTAGAGGGTGCAGGGAGTGATGGACGAGTGGGTATTAAAGGGTGCAGGGAGTGATGGAAGAGTGGGTATTAAAGCGTGCAGGGAGTGATGGAAGAGTGGGTATTAAAGGGTGCAGGGAGTGATGGAAGAGTGGGTATTAAAGGGTGCAGGGAGTGATGGAAGAGTGGGTATTAGAGGGTGCAGGGAGTGATGGACGAGTGGGTATTAAAGGGTGCAGGGAGTGATGGAAGAGTGGGTATTAAAGGGTGCAGGGAGTGATGGACGAGTGGGTATTAAAGGGTGCAGGGAGTGATGGAAGAGTGGGTATTAAAGGGTGCAGGGAGTGATGGAAGAGTGGGTATTAAAGGGTGCAGGGAGTGATGGACGAGTGGGTATTAAAGGGTGCAGGGAGTGATGGAAGAGTGGGTATTAAAGGGTGCAGGGAGTGATGGACGAGTGGGTATTAAAGGGGGCAGGGAGAAGTGACAGTGGGTTTTAAACCATGCAGTTAAAGTGTGCAGGGAATGAGGGAAAAGTGGCTATTAAAGGGGGCAGGGAAAGAGGGGAGAGTGGGTATTGTAGGGTGTAGAAAGAGGAAAGTGTGTATTAAAGAGCACAGCGGGAGAGGGAAGCATAACATTTTCATTTCTGCCGGGTGTTTAATGAGCCCAGTGCAATGGCCAGCGTGCCCTGCATTTCTACAGACAGGGACCTGATACCAGCCACAATTAGTAAGATTGGTGAGTGAGTGGTTAATCTGAGCCCGGGGACCCCAGTGTGAAAACCCCCTCCTCACCAGCTCACCCCCCGATCGTGCTCGTGGGATCTTACACATGCCCCCACCCTCACCACCCTACCAATACCCAGAGAGAAAGGTATAGTCATGGGCAAGTCACAATAATTCAGTTCATGTAAACACCAAACCCCATCTCCCACCAGCTCCACGCCGCATTCCCAATAACTTCATTCCAAACAATCTGTCAGACCCACACTGCTAGCCACAGAGATTTTCTGCTCTCTGCAACAGGGAATTCTGAGGATTTCCAAATCTCGGATTAGGGATTTCAAATCCTCGTTCCCTCCGTCTTGTCACTGAGTGATCGCAAGGCACTGGGCAGGAGGGTTGGGACTGCAGGAGTGGATTCTGAGGTGAATCAGACACCCTTTGCCAATAATTCCTGTCTTGTTTTTAATTGTAGAATCTTCAGATTGATGATGAAAGCTATTCTATTTCTGCTCCTCAGCTTACCCCAGGGTAGGTACATCCAAGGTGTAAATGGAGATTGCTGAAGAAGGCAAAAAGTTAAAATACAGAGAAGCAGAGTTGGAGAAGAGGATGTCCTAGCAATGGGAGAAAAGTGGGAGCAGCATTAAATGGTACAGAGAGAGTGAAGGGACAGTGGGCATTAAAGAGACTGGGAATGATGACAGTAGGGGTATATGGGTCAGAGGGAGTGAGAGGAGAGTGGGTATTAAAGGGTGCAGGGAGTGATGGAAGAGTGGGTATTAAAGGGTGCAGGGAGTGATGGACGAGTGGGTATTAAAGGGTGCAGGGAGTGATGGAAGAGTGGGTATTAAAGGGTGCAGGGAGTGATGGAAGAGTGGGTATTAAAGGGTGCAGGGAGTGATGGACGAGTGGGTATTAAAGGGTGCAGGGAGTGATGGAAGAGTGGGTATTAAAGGGTGCAGGGAGTGATGGACGAGTGGGTATTAAAGGGGGCAGGGAGAAGTGACAGTGGGTTTTAAACCATGCAGTTAAAGTGTGCAGGGAATGAGGGAAAAGTGGCTATTAAAGGGGGCAGGGAAAGAGGGGAGAGTGGGTATTGTAGGGTGTAGAAAGAGGAAAGTGTGTATTAAAGAGCACAGCGGGAGAGGGAAGCATAACATTTTCATTTCTGCCGGGTGTTTAATGAGCCCAGTGCAATGGCCAGCGTGCCCTGCATTTCTACAGACAGGGACCTGATACCAGCCACAATTAGTAAGATTGGTGAGTGAGTGGTTAATCTGAGCCCGGGGACCCCAGTGTGAAAACCCCCTCCTCACCAGCTCACCCCCCGATCGTGCTCGTGGGATCTTACACATGCCCCCACCCTCACCACCCTACCAATACCCAGAGAGAAAGGTATAGTCATGGGCAAGTCACAATAATTCAGTTCATGTAAACACCAAACCCCATCTCCCACCAGCTCCACGCCGCATTCCCAATAACTTCATTCCAAACAATCTGTCAGACCCACACTGCTAGCCACAGAGATTTTCTGCTCTCTGCAACAGGGAATTCTGAGGATTTCCAAATCTCGGATTAGGGATTTCAAATCCTCGTTCCCTCCGTCTTGTCACTGAGTGATCGCAAGGCACTGGGCAGGAGGGTTGGGACTGCAGGAGTGGATTCTGAGGTGAATCAGACACCCTTTGCCAATAATTCCTGTCTTGTTTTTAATTGTAGAATCTTCAGAATGATGATGAAAGCTATTCTATTTCTGCTCCTCAGCTTACCCCAGGGTAGGTACATCCAAGGTGTAACTGGAGATTGCTGAAGAAGGCAAAAAGTTAAAATACAGAGAAGCAGAGTTGGAGAAGAGGATGTCCTAGCAATGGGAGAAAAGTGGGAGCAGCATTAAATGGTACAGAGAGAGTGAAGGGACAGTGGGCATTAAAGAGACTGGGAATGATGACAGTAGGGGTATATGGGTCAGAGGGAGTGAGAGGAGAGTGGGTATTAAAGGGTGCAGGGAGTGATGGAAGAGTGGGTATTAAAGGGTGCAGGGAGTGATGGACGAGTGGGTATTAAAGGGTGCAGGGAGTGATGGAAGAGTGGGTATTAAAGGGTGCAGGGAGTGATGGAAGAGTGGGTATTAAAGGGTGCAGGGAGTGATGGACGAGTGGGTATTAAAGGGTGCAGGGAGTGATGGAAGAGTGGGTATTAAAGGGTGCAGGGAGTGATGGACGAGTGGGTATTAAAGGGGGCAGGGAGAAGTGACAGTGGGTTTTAAACCATGCAGTTAAAGTGTGCAGGGAATGAGGGAAAAGTGGCTATTAAAGGGGGCAGGGAAAGAGGGGAGAGTGGGTATTGTAGGGTGTAGAAAGAGGAAAGTGTGTATTAAAGAGCACAGCGGGAGAGGGAAGCATAACATTTTCATTTCTGCCGGGTGTTTAATGAGCCCAGTGCAATGGCCAGCGTGCCCTGCATTTCTACAGACAGGGACCTGATACCAGCCACAATTAGTAAGATTGGTGAGTGAGTGGTTAATCTGAGCCCGGGGACCCCAGTGTGAAAACCCCCTCCTCACCAGCTCACCCCCCGATCGTGCTCGTGGGATCTTACACATGCCCCCACCCTCACCACCCTACCAATACCCAGAGAGAAAGGTATAGTCATGGGCAAGTCACAATAATTCAGTTCATGTAAACACCAAACCCCATCTCCCACCAGCTCCACGCCGCATTCCCAATAACTTCATTCCAAACAATCTGTCAGACCCACACTGCTAGCCACAGAGATTTTCTGCTCTCTGCAACAGGGAATTCTGAGGATTTCCAAATCTCGGATTAGGGATTTCAAATCCTCGTTCCCTCCGTCTTGTCACTGAGTGATCGCAAGGCACTGGGCAGGAGGGTTGGGACTGCAGGAGTGGATTCTGAGGTGAATCAGACACCCTTTGCCAATAATTCCTGTCTTGTTTTTAATTGTAGAATCTTCAGAATGATGATGAAAGCTATTCTATTTCTGCTCCTCAGCTTACCCCAGGGTAGGTACATCCAAGGTGTAACTGGAGATTGCTGAAGAAGGCAAAAAGTTAAAATACAGAGAAGCAGAGTTGGAGAAGAGGATGTCCTAGCAATGGGAGAAAAGTGGGAGCAGCATTAAATGGTACAGAGAGAGTGAAGGGACAGTGGGCATTAAAGAGACTGGGAATGATGACAGTAGGGGTATATGGGTCAGAGGGAGTGAGAGGAGAGTGGGTATTAAAGGGTGCAGCTTCTGAGGGGGACAGTGGGAGTTAAAGGTTACCGGAGAGATTAAAGAGTGGATGTTGAATGATGCAGAGAGAGAGAATATTAAAGGGCTTAGGAAGAGGGGAGTGGGTATTTAAGAGCACACGAGTGAGGGAAACATGAAATATTTTTACATGCTCTCCAAGTCTCTGCATGTTTCCTCAAGTGAAATGCCTAGAACTGGACTAGATTATCCAGCTATTGTTAAACTGATGTCTCATAGCCTAGAATGACGCAGAACACAGCAGAGTACAGCAAAGGAACAGGCCATTTGACCCATTGAGTTCATGCTAACCCTCATGTCAATGTAACCAATCCCATCTGCCTGTGATGTCCACCTGCTTCCATTCTCTACACATTTGTTTGTTTCAGCACAACCTTGTGGGCCGAAGGGCCTGTTGTCGTACTGTACTGTTCTATATCACATTTATGTCCACATCTAAGAGCCCCGTCACAACCTCTATCACATCTGTCTCCACCAGCACTCCTGATAGCACATTCTAGGCACTCATCACTCTCTGTGTAGAATTCCTTTCCGCACATCTCCTTTGAACTTTCCCCGTCTCTCCTTAAAGTAATGCCTCCTTGTATCTGACATTTCTACCCTGGGAAAAAGACTCTAATGTCTCAAAGCTCTCTGCTTCCTTTTGGATTCCAGACCTAACCAGTTCCCCTCTACCACCAGGCTCTTCTTTCTAGCAGAATTAGTCCTTACTCTCAATAATTTCTCCTTTGGTTCCTCCCACTTCCTCCAAACTAAAAGTGTAGCCGTGGGCACCCATATGGGTCCCAGCTATGCCTGCCTTTTTGTTGGCTTTGTGGAACAATCCATGTTCCAAGCCTATTCTGGTATCTGTCCCCCACTTTTCCTTCGCTACATCGACGACCGCATTGGCGCGGCTTCCTGCACGCATGCTGAGCTCGTTGACTTCATTAACACACTTCACCTGTGAGTCAGCTGGGGTGATATACCGTGTCTGGGGCTCCCGGTGCGGCCTTCTATATATTGGCGAGACCCGACGTAGACTGGGAGATCGTTTCACTGAACACCTACACTCTGTCCGCCAGAGAAAGCAGGATCTCCCAGTGGCCACACATTTTAATTCCACGTCCCATTTCCCATTCTGATATGTCTGTCCACGGCCTCCTCTACTTTCAAGATGAAGCCACACTCAGGTTGGAGGAATAACACCTTATATTCCGTCTGGGTAGCCTCCAACCTGATGGCATGAACATTGACTTCGCTAATTTCCGTTAATTCCCTTCCTCCCCTTCTTACCCCAACCCTTATTTATTTATTTATTTTTATTTTTTTTTTCCCCTTTCTTTTTCTTTCTTTATTCTCCCTCTGTCCCTCGCACTATATCTTCCTCTGGTGCTCCTCTGTCCTTTTCTTTCTCCCTAGGCCTCCCATCCCATGATGCTCTTCCTTCGCCAGTCTGGTATCCCTTTTGCCAATCAACTGTTCAGCTTTTAGCTCCATCCCTCCCCCTCCTGTCTTCTCCTATCATTTCTGATCTCCCTCTCACCCTCCCACTTTCAAATCTCTTACTATCTCTTCTTTCAGTTAGTCCTGACGAAGGGTCTCGGCCCGAAACATCGACTGTGCTTCTTCCTATAGATGCTGCCTGGCCTGCTGCGCTCCACCAGCATTTGGTGTGCGTTGTTTGAATTTCCAGCATCTGCAGAATTCCTCGTGTTTTCTGTCTACTCTGTCTCTGCCTTTCAGAACCTCTGAGCTTCCGACACTCCCAAGAAAACAACCCATGTTTGTCAGACTTCTTACAGTTCCTGCCCTCTAATCCAGTCAGCGTCCTGGCAAGTGTCTTCTATACCCTCTCCAAATTCTCCACATCCTTCCTGTAATGGAGTGACCAAAACTGAATTCATTACTCAGCTTACAGCCCAACCAAAGTTTTGTAAATCTGCAGCGTAACTTCCTACTTTGGAACTCAGGGTGTACAACTAACAAAGGCAAGCATGCGATGTGCTTTGACCTCACACTCCATATCACTATAATCTTGTACCTTATTGTTTACCTGCCCTGCACTTTCTCTGTCACTTTTACACTTATTCTGCATTGTTTTCTGTTTTCCCTCACCCTCACCCTTCCCTTCTCTCCATCATGCTCTCAATCCTCTCTCCCCCTCTCACCCTCCCTCACTCAACTCTCCCTCCCCCTCTCTTACCCTCTCACTCTCCATCACCCTCCCCTCTTCCTCACCCATCTCCCTCCCCTCTCAGTCCCCCTCCCCCTCCTCCTTCACCCCCTCCCCATTCTCTCCTCTCTGCCCTACCTCACTCCCCCACCCCTCCCTCCCCAGCCCTCCTCCCTCTCATCCCCACTCTCTCCCTCCCTCTCTGTAACTTCTCCCTAGTCCTCCTCCTTCCTCTCTCCCTTCCCTCCTGCTCTCTTCCCTAACTCACTCCCACCTCTCTTACCCTCTCCCCCTGCCACTTCCCTCCCCAACTCTCTCCCCCTCCCAACCTCTTCCCCACTCCCCCTCTCTCCCTTGCCCACCTCTCTGACCACTCTCTGTCCCTCCTTCCCTTTCTCTCTTCCTCCCTCCAACTCTCTCCCTTCCCCTCTCTCTTTGCTTTCTTCTCTCCCCTCTCTCTCCCCTCCTTCCCTCTGTCCCTCTCGTTTCTCTCCCTCTCTCCCTCACCATATCTCCCACCCTTCTCTCTCTCTCACACTCTCTCTTCCCCCTCTTCTGATGAATGGTCTTTGATCTGCAATATTGGCTGTTTCACTTTCCTCAAAGTCTGTCTACCCGCTGAGTATTCCCAATGCTTCCGATGTTATTTCTCCAAGGTCTATATGATAGTTTTACTTCCCTAGTCTTTGCCTTCGGGATCTGCCCCATTCTCGAACCACCTCCCTTTTCCTCTCGTGGTCAACTATGCATACCTGGCCAAATTCCTCTGGAGGCTAAAGTAATTCAGCACATCTCCATTGACCCTCACTGATATTAATCAATGCAGCCTATCCAGATCCTTCATGGCTTCATACAGCAACTGACCTGCCCATGACAAGAAATGGCAGAGAGCTGTGGACAGCTCAGTCCATCATGTCAGTGCCAGTGCTGTATTTAAATTTGCTGACAACACCACTGTTGGTGCCTGAATGAAACCACTAAGCATACAATGGGGAGACTAAAAATCTGTTTGAAGGGTGCCACAACAGCATCCTCTCACTGTGTGTCAGCAAAACCAATGAGCTGATTATTGACTGCAGGAGGATTAAACCGGAGACCCGTGAGCCAGTCCTCATTAGAAGATCAGAAGTCGAGAGGATCAGTATCAATAATTTTGCATTCTCATTTTGGAGGACCTGTCTTGGGACAATCTGGTGAGTGTCATCACAAACGTTGACAAGCTTCCATAGTTGCACAGTAGAGAGTATCATGACTAGTTGCATTATGGCCTGGAATGCATTACAGCTTGGATTTTCCAGGAATAGAAAATTCGACAAAGAGGGTGGAAAATCTTCCTCAACATAGAGCATATTTACATGGAGGACTGGCACAAGAAAACAGCATCCACCATCCAGGCCTTGTTCTCTTCTTACTACTAACATCGGAAAGTGGGTACAGGAGCCTTCGCTCATTCATTATGTGCCATGTCATATGACATAGGTGATCAGGGTGTTTCCACGACTATGATTGTTCTTGGTATATTTTTCTACAGGAGTGGTTTGCCACAGGAGCCTGGTGTTCCACAATATCAAATTGAGGAACAGGTATTACCCTACACCATCAGGTTCCTGAACTGGTGTGGATAAATTAACTCAGTATAACTCTGATCTGCTTCTACAACCGACAGACTCACTTTTAAGGATTCTACTACTCGTGTCCTCAGTATCTTTTAATTGGCTAATATGAGAGGGTATAACTTCAGGGTGCTTGAAGGAAAATCTGGGGGAAATTCTGGTTTTGTACACAGGGTGTGAAGGGTGTGTGGAAGTCGCTGTCAGAAGTGGTGGAAGAGGCAGATTCTTCAGGGATATTTAAGAGACTTTTATTGCGGGACAAAGATGATGGATAAAAATGGAGGGTTATATGGGAGGGAGGGAGGGTTATAATAATCTCTGACTATGTTAAATGGCCGGCATAACATTGCGGACTGAAGGGCCTGTTCCACTGACTGAAGGAGAGTTGTTGTCTCGACAGGAGTTGCCTACTCATGGTGGATGGTCCAAACACCACAGATCATCATGGCCTCAGATGGTTCCTGTGTGCAGATCCCCTGCATCTTCTCTCATCCCGCAAACTATCCACTCGCTGAGGTGAAGTGGTTGAAGGACAACAAGACTCATGGGACCCTTGTCATCGATTCCAAAAAGCAATCGGACCCTCAGTTCCACCAGAGAGCTCACATTCACCCAGTGTAAACCAAGAAAGACTGCACGTTGGCTATTACTATTGTGACCCAAAGGGATGTGGGCCGGTACCACTTCCGAATGGAGACCAGCAATGGTGGGAAGTATTCTGGACCGGGTGGAGTCCTGGTAAATGTATCAGGTACGTCCACAGACTGGATCTGGTACTGTTAGGAATAGGTCACAGGTAGAATAAGTTCCGTGTATTCCTCTCCTGAAGAGTAACTTGGTTGTACTTTTACTGATGTTCTGACCTGTGTATCAGATTGGGAGCACTGTACACGGCTCCAGTCTCCATATGTCTGGGTCACACCACACCAGCAGCAATGTGCTCAGCTGCAGTTTCCGTATCCTTGGGTCAGACCCACACTGGGAGCAATGTGCACAGTTCCAGTCTGTGTATTCCTGGGTCAGACCAAACCCAGAGTATCTTGCACCATTCCAGTCTCCATATCACTGGGTCAGACCTGCACTGGGAGCACTGTACAGTTTCAGTGTCCTTATGCATTTGTTAGTCCACACTTGGAATACTGTGCACAGTACCGGTGTCTCTGTGTTGAGCCACACTGGGAACACTGTACGTATTCCCATTTCCATGTCACTCGGGGAAAGCACACGGGAGTGCACTGCAATCACACAAACTGTTTACTCACCTGAGGAGATCATCAAGGAAAGGGAGATGCTCTGTGAAATACGGCTGCCCAGGTCACCTGACGGGCTCAGACGGATTAGCTCAACAAACTTCAACGGAATCTCAGCACCCGGTGCAGAATGTTGAGGCAACCAGCCTCACTCTGAGCTTTGTCGCTTCCTACCGGGACCACGGCAGGACACTGAGCTGTGAGCAAACATCCTCACCGGGAAAACCTCCGTCTCAGACTATCACCTTAAATGTGAAGTGTGAGTATTGGGAGCCGCTGAGTGTCACGGCAACAGACAACAACCTCGGCTGAGTGAGACCCATCACCTCTCATGTCAGAGTGAGGAGGGTCGGGGTCTAACACTAGACCACAGACAGCACAGTGGGAGGGGTGTTCAGGAGAGAGCACGGTGGGAGGGGGGTTCAGGAGGGAGCACAGTGAGAGGGGGGAAGAGGAGGAAGTGTCGTGGGAAGAGTCAATGTGGCGCGAGTTTTGTGAGATGGATGGTGAAGAGGGAGCGTGGACTAAGCGGTGGTGCTAAGGGAGTGCTGTGGGCGCGGTGAGGAGGGAATGCTATGGGGGTATGGTGAGAAAGGACCATTATGGGGGGACAGTGAGAAAGGAGCATTATTGGAGGGATGGTGATGAGTGAACACTATTGGAGGAGCAGGGAGGAGGCAGAACTGGGGGAGGTGTGAGAAAGGAGCACTGTGGGAGGGGCAGTGAGGAGGGACCACTCTGGGAGAGTCACATTGTGCTCCTCTGCTCTGTGGAGGATAAACACTTTCTCTGACGTTTGGGTCTTTTGGTTTCACAGATGCTCCCAGGTTTGCTCACCTCACCCTCTCTCCCTTCAAGACCATCGGTTTGCGTGAGTCTGTGACATTGGAGTGTGTAGTCGGGGACAGTAACCCTCCAGTAACAAGCTACAGATGGTATCAGTCAAGTGGTGCAAATCCCCAGAGAAGGGAGACATCAAGTGGAACATATCAGATCTACAGTGCTGATAGAGACACGGAGTACGGATGTGAAGCCATCAATTCAGCAAGAAAAACCACCTCTGAGAGAACTAAGCTGCAGGTGTATGGTTTGTAGCGAGGGCTCCTTGACCTTTGGCCTTGTTATATTCATTAGTCAGCTGCCCTGTGACACACTCAGCGATTCAGGAACAGCTTCTTCCCCTCTGCCATCCGATTGCTGAATGGACTTTGAAGCTTTAGACACTACTTCACTTTTTTTAATATACAGTATTCCTGTTTTTGCACAATTTTAATAATCTATTCAAAATATGTAATTGATTTACTTGTTTATTTATGATTGAGTTTTACTTTATTTAGTTTTATTGAGTTTTTCTTCTCTATCTGCTAGATTATGTATTGCATTGAACTGCTGCTGCTAAGTTAACAAATTTCACATCACATGCTGGTGATAATAAACTTGATTCTGACCCGAATCCTCCCATTCATCCATCATTCATTCACTCAGCATCCTGAAGTGAACACCACTGTCTATCCATGTTCACTTAGCATCCTGCACTAGAGACCTCCTGCTATACCCAACACCCCTCCCCGTCTCTATGACCTCCACTGGCCCCGACACCCTCTACTGGCTCTGTGACATCTCCAGCCCCTTCCACTCCCCATCTCTGTAACACCTTTTGACATTTAAACCCCTAGCTGTTCCTATAATTCCTCGGCACCTACAACTGGCCCCATCTCTGTGACTCCCTCCAGCACCTACTCTCCTCCCTGTCTCTGTGACCCCCCCTCCGGTCCCTACATCCTTCCCCGTCTCTGCCCCTCTCCTGTAACTGCATCCCTCCCTGTTCCTGTAACTCCTCCTGGGCTCTACATCTCTCCCATCTCTGTGACTCCCCCCTGTCTTTGTGACCACCTCTGGCCCCTACATTCCTCCGTCTCCCTGATGGGATATGGTCCCGTTCCAAGATGAATACCTCCCCTGTTCTGTCGTCACTGTCTAGATTTGGGGGTGTGGGTTTTCTGGTTTTGATGTTCATGATATCCCACACTGGCACTTGGTTCTTTTCAGAGAGTTACAACTAGGCAGTGTGGACCCCCCTCTCTCACTCCATGCCTGGGAAGTGCCCTGTGTGATAATCCCCTGCCAGTTCCACATTCCTACAACCAGGGATACTCGACAGTCACTGGGATCTGGTTCAAAGTCTTCAATTATTATGGGACTCCAGTGTATCACACTTCCACTGGGATTGGCGGTAATTATACAGGACGGGTCGAGTTCCTGGGAAACATGCAGAGTGAAAACTGTTTATTGAAGATCATGAATTTAAAAGAATCTGAAGGTGGGAAGTATTATTTCCGGATTGAAACATCGGCTGATAAATGGTCAGATCCAATTGGTTTCACACTCCTGGTATCTAGTGAGTTAATAAGTTAACGTTCAGCACAGTATCAACTGTCCTCTCTCCCCCCTCCTCACTCCTCCACTCTTTGATGTTTCTCTCCCTTCTCTTTCCCCACCCCCTAACCCATCCAGTAGAGTCCCAGTGTTGTACAACACAGGGAAATAGGTCTATCGGCCCATTGAGTCCCTGCTGGCCCAACTACAACAACTCCATATCTCAGCACTCAATCCACAAGGTCATAAGGCATAGGAGCAGAATTAGACTATTCAGCCCATCACATCTGCTCTGCCATTCCATCATGGCTGATTTACTTCCCCTCTCAACCCCGTTCTCCCTTCCTATGATCCTTCTCTGTGCCACAGCTCTTCGAGTGCTCGCCCAGATAATTTGTCACTGCCATGATAGTGTGTGTCTCCCCCAAACCATCGCTGTAAAATCTCCCCCTCAGATCCCCTCTTTCTTCCCCTTACCCCAGACCTGTGCCACTGGATTTAGAGACCTTTGCTATGAGGAAACGTTTCCTACAACCTACCCTCTCCATTTGCCTCATAATTTATCAAGATCCCCCACCACCCTCCGCTCCAGGGAAAATGGACACAGCCTGTCCAACCGACCCTTGTCACTAGAATGCTCTAGTCCAGACAATGTCCTGGAGAATTAACTGTCTAGGCAGTTACTTCCTTCCTGCAGTGTGGTGACCAGAACTGAATGCAGTACTTAGGCTGTGGTCTGTCCAATGTGTTATGTAGATACATTGTAACCTCACTGTTCTTCTATTTTATGTGCTAGATAATGAAGGCAAGGATCCTGTCATCTGCTCACCACCTTTGCTAAAGAAAGATAGGGATTAGATTTATTTGTCACATGCATATTCAGCAATGAGGAAGGGTTAGTTAGCAACCTTGTCTTGCGAGTGCCCATAATATGGTAGAATTCTTTATTAAGATGGAGAGTGACATAGTTAATTCAGTAACAAAGGTTCTGAACTTAAAGAAGGGTAACTTTGAAGGTATGAGATGTGAATTAGCTAAGATAGACTGGCAAATAATACTTAAAGGGTTGACGGTGGATATGCAATGGCAAGCATTTAAAGATCGCATGGATGAACTACAACAATTGTTCATCCTAGTTTGGCAAAAGAATAAACCAGGGAAGATAATGCACCAGTGGCTGACGAGGGAAATTAGGGATAGTATCAATTCCAAAGAAGAAACATACAAATTAGCCAGAAAAAATGGCACACCTGAGGACTGGGTGAAATTCAGAGTCCAGCAGAGGAAGACAAAGGGCTTAATTAGGAAAGGGAAAAAAGATTATGAGAGAAAGCTGGCAGGGAACATAAAAACTGACTGTAAAAGCTTTTATAGATATGTGAAAAGAAAAAGATTGGTTAAGACAAATGTAGGTCCCTTACAGTCAGAAACAGGTGAATTGATCATGGGGATCAATTGGTTGGCAGATAGGAAGCAAAGAGTGGGAATAAACGGGACCTTTTCAGAATGCCAGGCAGTGACTAATGGGCTACCGCAAGGCTCAGTGCTGGGACCCCAGTTGTTTACGATATATATGAATGACTTAGACGAGGGAATTAAATTCAGCATCTCCAAGTCTGTGGATGACACGAAGCTGGGCGGTAGTGTTAGCTGTGAGGAGGATGCTAAGAGGATGCAGGGTGACTTGGATAGGTTAGGTGAGTGGAAAAATTCATGGCAGATGCAATTTAATGTGGATAAATGTGAAGTTATCCACTTTGGTGGCAAGAGCAGGAAAACAGATTATTATCTGAATGGTGGCCGATTAGGAAAAGGGGAGGTGCAACGAGACCTGGGTGTCATTGTACAGCAGTCATTGAAAGTGGGCATGCAGGTACAGCAGGTGGTGAAAAAGGCGAATGGTATGCTGGCATTCATAGCAAGAGGATTTGAGTACAGGAGCAGGGAGGTACTACTGCAGTTGTACAAGGCCTTGGTGAGACCACACCTGAAGTATTGTGTGCAGTTTTGGTCCCCTAATCTGAGGAAAGACATCCTTGCCATAGAGGGAGTACAAAGAAGGTTCACCAGATTGATTCCTGGGATGGCAGGACTTTCATATGATGAAAGACTGGATCAACTAGGCTTATACTCGTTGGAATTTAGAAGATTGAGGGGGGGATCTTATTGAAATGTATAAAGTCCTAAAGAGATTGGACAGGCTAGATGCAGGAAGATTGTTCCTGATGTTGGGGAAGTCCAGAATGAGAGGTCACAGTTTGAGGATAAAGGGGAAGCCTTTTAGGACTGCGATGAGGAAAATCTTCTTCACACAGAGAGTGGTGAGTCTGTGGAATTCTCTGCCACAGGAAACAGTTGAGGCCAGTTCATTGGCTATATTTAAGAGGGAGTTAGATATGGCCCTAGTGGCTAAAGGGATTGGGGGTATGGAGAGAAGGCAGGTATAGGGTTCTGAGTTGGATGATCAGCCACGATCATACTGAATGGCGGTGCAGGCTCGAAGGGCCGAATGGCCTACTCCAGCACCTATTTGCCATGTTTCTATTTTTCTAAAACATCAAAACAACAGTGATATATGTTGTTTACATCAACACCCAACAGTCCAAGGAGCTCCCTCTTTAAGTCATCAAGAAAATAAATATGGAATACAAAAGTAAGCGAGACAATAATATTAAAGAAGATATCAAAAGTTTCTTCTGACATATAAACTGTAAAAGAGAGGTGAGAGTGGATATCGGACCATTGAGAGAATGCTGGAGAGGTAATAATCGGCGACAAGGAAATGATGGACAAACTGTATAACTATTTTGCATCAGACTTCACGGTGGAACACAATAGCAGTACCGTGGAAGTTCCAGGTGTCAGGGATCATGAAGTGTGTGAAATTACCATAACAAGAGAGAAGTTTGTTGGGAAACTGAAAGGTCTGAAGGTAGAGAAGTCACCCAGACCAGATGGTGTACACCCCAGGGTTTGGAAAGAGATGGCTGAAGAGATCATGGAGGCATTACTTTCAAGAATAACTAGATTCTGGAATCGTTCCAGATGACTGGAAAATTGCAAATGTCACTCCACTCTTCAAGGAGGGAGAGAGGCAGAAGAATGTAGTCTATAAGCTGGTTAGTCTGACCACAGTGGTTGGGAAGTTGTTGGAGTCAATTATTAAGGATGACGTCTCAGAGTACTTGGAGGCACATGAAAATATAGTTCATAGTCAGCGTGGCTTCTTCAAGAGAAAATCTTGCCTGACAAATCTGTTTGAATTCTTTGAAGAAATAACAAGCAGGATAGACAAAGGATAATTGCTGCTGTGTACTGGGATTTTCAAAAGACCTTTGTCAAGGTGCTACACATGAAACTGTTTAACATTATACAAGCCCATGATGTTACAGGAAAGATACTAGCATGGATAAAGCAGTGGCTGATTGGCAGAAGACAAACAGTGGGAATAGAGAGAGCCCTTTCTGGCTGGCTACTAGTGGTGTTTCACAGGGGTCTGTGTTGGGACCGATTCTTTTTTCATTAGATGGCACTGAACTGGATTATGGAATTGATGACAAATCAATGTTTGGAGATGAATTGAAGATAGGTGGAGAGGTAGGTAATTTTGAGGAAGTATACAGGCTACAGAACAATTTAGACAGAATAGGAGAATAGGCAAACAAATGGCAGATGGTTTATAGTGTTGGTCATGCACTTTGGTAGAAAAAATGAAAGAGTTGACTATTTTCTAAATGGAGAGAAAATACAACGAACTGAGGTACAAAGGGACTTCGAGTCCTGGTCCAGGATTCTCTAAACGTTAATTTGCAGGTTGAGACTGTGGTGAGGAAGGCAAATGAAATATTAGCATTCATTTTAAGAGGACTAGAATATAAAAACAAGGATGTAATGTGGAGATTTTATAAAGCACGTGAGTCCTCACTGAGAATTGTGAGCAGTTTTGAGTCCTTTATCTTAGAAACAATGTGCTAAAACTGCAATAATTCAAAGGAGGTTCACAAAAATGACTTTAGGATTTAATAGCTTTTCATATGAAGAGCATTTGGTGAGTCTGGGCCTGTATTCACAAGAATGCAGAGTAATAAGGAATATCCTCATTGAAAGATATTGAGTGATGAGATGCCTTGATAGAGTGGATGTGGTGAGAATAGAGGGGTGTCCCATTAGAACAGAGATGAAGAGGTATAACCAGCACACCAATCCTAAGATGAAGAACTCTGAGAGAGGAGGCAGCGCACATGTCCAGGAGCAAAGTTTAAAAGCAGAAAGTTTCACGGGAACTCAGCTATATCCGGCGCACCAATCGTGAGTTAGACAGCAGGGAAGGTTCAGCCATAAAAAGGAGACAGTGCGTCGTGGAGCAGTTATCAAAGGAGCAGTCTGAGTCAGAGTGGTAGGGTTTTGGGTCATTCGGGCTTTGGCCAGCTAAGTGGGTAAGTGGACTTCATTTTCTCCCCCTTGCATTTTTTTTGGAGGAATAGAGAGCACGTCTGTTGGGTTAGTATTTGCTCTGGGTATCAAATGTGGGGATCCTGGGAATCTTCCAGTATCCTAGATGGCCACATCTGCGGCAGGTGCACCGAGATGCAGCTTCTGAGAGACGGCGTTAGGGATCTGGAGCTGCGACTTAATAAATTAGAACTTTTTAGGGAAAGTGAGCAGGAGATAGATAGAAACTACAAGGAATTAGTTACCTTGAGGCTGCAGGAATTAGACAGATGGATGACTGTCAGGGAAGGTATGGGGAGACCTCAGATAGCAGTGAGCACCCCTCTGGCAATTCCCCTCAGTAATCATCATGTTTTGGATACTGTTGGGGGAGTGACCTGACAGAGGACGACCAGGGTGTTTGGGTCTTTGGTACTGAGCCTTGTTCCATGGTGCAGAAGGGAGAGAAGAAGATGAGGAATGCAGTAGTCATAGGGGATTCAATACTGAGGGGAACAGACAGGAGGTTCTGTCAGCCTGATAGAGATACCCACATGGCGTGTTGCCTCCCAGGCACCAGGATACGGGATGTCTTGGATCGGGTGCAGAGTATCCTGAAGGGAGAGTGTGAATAGCCAGAAGTCTTGGTACACGTTGGTCCCAATGACATAGGTAGAAAAGAGAGGAGGGCCTGAAGAGAGAATTCAGGGATTTGGGTAGGAAGCTGAAAAACAGGACCTCCGGAGTAGTAATCTCAGGATTGCTGCCTGTGCCACATGCTAACAAGTGCAAGAAAAGCATAATCAGGCATATTAATGTGTGGCGGAGAGTCTGGTGTTGGGGGCAGGACTTCTGATTCCTGGATCACTGGGGCCTCTCCTGGGGGAGGTATGACTGTACAAAAAGGACAGGTTATACCTGAACCCAAAGGGGTCCAATATCTTAGCAAGTAGGTTTAACAGATCTGTTCGGGAAGGTTTAAACAAAGTTGGCAGGGGGATGGGAACCACAGTGATAGGGCTGAGGAAGGGGAAAACAGAAATAAATCAAAGATAGCATGCAACAGAGATGATAGAAAGGACAGGCAGGAGATGAGGCATAATCACAGCCAATGGGATGAGTTACAGGGCAACAGAGGCATGGTGCAGTTAAAGCAGGAAGCAACAAACACTGGACTGAAACTGTTATATTTGAATGCACGCAGCATAAGAAATAAAATGGACGATGTTGAAATTCAGCTACAGATTGGCAAGTATAACATTGTGGCCATCTCTGAAACTTGGCTAAAGGATGGCTACCATTGGGAGCTGAATGCCCAACAATATATGGTATATTGGAAAGATAGGTTAGTAGGCAGAGGGGTTGGTGTGGCTTTGTGTATAAGAAATAATATTAAATCATTAGAAAAGGATGACATAGAATCGGAAGTTAAAGGTCTCTGTGGGTTGAGTTGAGAAATGACAAGGGTAAAGGGACACTAATGGCAGATGTATACAGGCCTCCAAACAGCAGCCGGGATGTGGATTACAAATTATAGCAGGAGATAGAAAAGGCATGTCAGAAGGGCAATGTCATGATAATCATTGAAGATTTTAACATGAAAGTGGATTGGGAAAGCCAGGCCAGTACTGGACCTCAAGAGAGAGGGATGGCTTTTGAGAACAGCTTGTTTTTGAGCCCACTAGGGGATCGGCTGTGCTGGATTGGGTGTTGTGCAAAGATCGGATGTGATAACAGAGCTTAAGGTTAAGGAACCCTCAATATTATCGAGGTCACTTTGAAATTTGAGAAGGAGAAACTAAATTCCAATGTGTCGCTATTTCAGTGGAATAGAGGAAATTACAATGGCATGAGAGGGGAACTGTCCAAAGTTGACTGGGAAGGGACACTAGCAGGAGGGACATCAGAGCAGCAACAGCTGGAGTTTCTGCAAAAAATAAGAGAAGTGCAAAACAGATATATCCCAAATAAGAAGAAAGTTTCGAAAGGAAGGAGGACACTACCGTGGCTGACAAGTGAAAGCTAAAGAGAGAGCATACAAGGAAGCCAAAGCCAGTGGGAAGGTAAAGGATTGGGAAGCTTATAAAAACTTGCAGGAGGAAACTAAGAAGGTCATTAGGAAGGAAAAGATAAATTGTGAAAGGAAGCTAGCAACTAATATCAAAGAAGATACCATAGCTTTTTTAAGCACATAAAGAGAAAAAGAGAGTCGAGGGTAGATATAGGACCAATAGAAACTGACACTGGATATATTGTAATGAGAGACAGAGAGATGGCGGAGGAACTGAATGCATATTTTGCATCAGTCTTCACGGTGGAAGACATCTGCAGTATACCAGACATTCACGAGTGTCAGGGAAGTGAAGTTTGTGCAGTGAAAATTGCAACTGAGAAGATGCTCAGGAAGCTTACTGGTTTGAGGGTGGATAAATCTCCTGGACTTGATGGAATGCACCCCCAGATTCTGAAGGAAGTAGCTGGAGAGATTGCGGCAGCATTAACAATGATCTTTCAAGAATCGATAGATTTTGCATTGCATTGTACCAGATGACTGGAAAATTGCAAATGTTACTCCGCTATTTAAGTAGTGTGGGAGGCATCAGAAAAGAAACTATAAACCTGTTAGACTGTCATCAGAGGTAGGGAAGTTGTTGGAATCGATTGTTAGGGATGAGATTATGGAATACCTAGAGGCACATGACAAGATAAGCCAAAGCCAGCATGGTTTCCTGAAAGAAAAATCCTGCCTGACTAACCTACTGCAATTTTTTGAGGAAGTTACAAGTAGGGTAAACAAAGAGATGCAGTAGATGTGGTGTACTTGGATTTTCAGAAGACCTTTGAGAAGGTGCCACACATCAGGCTGCTTAGCAAGATAAGAGCCCACGGAATTACAGAGGAGTTACTAGCATGGGTGGACCATTGGCTGATCGGCAGAAGACAGAGAGTGAGAATAAAGGGATGCCCAGTTATCAGTGGAGGTCTACAGGAACTGGTGTTGGGACCACCGCTTTTTACAATGTATGTCAATGATTGGAACTATAGGATTCATGGATTTGTAGACAAATTTGCTGATGATACTGTGACAGGGTCCTGAATTACCCCTATGAACTGTGCTTTTAAAAGAGAGAGAAAGAAAAAGAGAGAAAGAGAGAGAGAGAGAGAGAGAGAGGGGGGCAAAGACTGCTCACAGTTTGTTTACACTTTTCCAAGGACACTAGCAGCTTCCAAGTTCTTACAGAGAGAGAAGGGAGGAGCTGCTTGATGGACAGTTGGTATTCAGCACAGTGAGCTAAATAGAAGGGCAGCTGTTAGACTTGGAGACACATGGTTTTGGACACTGAATGAGCTTTGCTGTGCCCACAGAAAAGGAGGGTTTTGGAGGATTGACCAGGCGGATCAATCAGTGGCTCTCGCAGTGTGAAAAGGGTGTGACCGGTGGGGAGTTATTCGTGGCCACCCCTCACCTGGGTTGATAACTCCACCACAGAAGAACGGTCCCCTTTGTTGTGCTCACAGTCGGTGACTTCTAAATGAATTTGGGGGACAACAGGAAGATCGATGGCATCAGCTCACCTGAAGACTCAAATCTCTCTCTCTCTCTCTCTATCTCTCTCTCTCTCCATCACTACTCAACTCAATACCACAAACTGAACTTTACTCATCATCGTAAGACTATCTATTCACCCCTAGACTTGAAGAAGCTTGCTTTTCATATATTTCCACACTTATATATAAAATCATTGCTAACCTGTTTTATATATCTGGTTTTATATTACTGTATTGCATAGTTACTAATAAACACCATTAGTTAACAGCAATACTGGACTCCAAAGTGTTTTCCATTTCTGCTGGTTCTTTAACCCGTCACAGGGTACGTGACAATACAAAGGTAGGTGGAGGAACAGGTAGTGTTGAGGAAACAGAGAGCCTGCAGAGAGACTTAGATAGTTTAGGTGAATGGGCAAAGAAGTGGGAAATGAAATACAATGTTGGAAAGTGTATGGTCGTGCACTTTGGTGGAAGAAATAAACGGGCAGACTACTATTTAGATGGGGAGAAAGTTCAAAATGCAGAGATGCAAAGGGACCTGGGAGTCCTTGTGCAGGATACCCTTTTTAGGTTAACCTCCAGATTGAGTCGGTTGTGAAGAAGGCAGATGTAATGTTGGCATTCATTTCCAGCGGTATATAATATAAGAGCAGGGATGTGATGCTGACGCTCTATAAGGCACTCGTGAGACCACACTTGGAGTATTGTGTGCAGTTTTTGGCTCCTTATTTTAGAAAGGATATATTGACATTGGAGGGGATTCAGAAAAGATTCATGAGAATGATTTCAGGAATGAAAGGATTACCATATGAGGAACGTCTAGCAGTTCTTGGGCAGTATTTTCTGGAGTTCAGGTGAATGAGGGTGGATCTCATAGAAGCATTCCGAATGTTAAAAGGGCTGAACAGATTAGATACGGCAAAGTTATTTCCCATGGTAGGAGAGTCCAGGACAAGAGGGCACAACTTCAGGATTGAAGGACATTCATTTAGAACAGAGATGCAGAGAAATTACTTTAGTCAGAGGATTGTAGATCTGTGGAATTTGTTGCCACGAGCAGCTGTGGAGGCCAAGACATTGGGTGCATTTAAGGCAGAGATAGATAGGTTCTTGATTAGCCAGGGTATCAAAGGGTATGGGGAGAAGGCAGGGGAGAGGGGATGACTGTAACAATTGGATCAGCCCATGACTGAATGGTGGAGCAGACTCGATGGGCCAAATGGCCTACTGCTGCTCCTATATCTTATGATCTGATGAATCTCCTTAGCTAGAGAGTGGGGAATCTGTGGAATTCTTTACCAAAGGCTGCTGTGGAAGCCAGGTCTTTAGGCTAAAGGCAGAGGTCGATAGATTCTTGATTGGTCAAGGCATGAAGGGTCATGGAGAGAAGGTAGGAGATTGTGGCTGAGATAAAAGTTGGATCAGCCATGATGAAATAGCACAGCAGACTTGATGGGCCAAATGGTCTAATTCAGCTCCCGTACCATATGGTCTTATTCGCCAAGGACAGCCTACAATTGCCTCAGTAATTACAGCACCAACTAAGCATGCCCTCAACTTGCCAAACCTAACCCGTAAGTCTTTGGAATGCATGTGGAAACCGGAGCTCTGTGATCATTGACACTGTGATACATTACACGAGCCACTGCACTACCATGCCTGTACCTTCAGGGATTCTAATCATTCTACACTGGGGTCCTTCTATTCCTCGTTATTTCCCAGGGCCCAATAACTTATGGCATAGGTATAGAAGCCTGAAATCCCACAACATGGGATTTAAATGATGCAGCGTGTCAGTGATATGGTTGGAGTAAGTTTTCATTACAATTAAACTCAATTGTCAAGCAAAGAGGTAAGGTGATAGAGGGAAAAGGGGATATGGAATGGTGAAGTGTGGCGGGGAGGGGATGGCGGTCGGCGTTATCAGAAGTTTGAGAATTCAGTGTTCGTGCCATCAGGTTGGAGGCTCCCCAGACAGAATAAAGGTTGTTTCTCCTCCAACCTGTCTGTGGTCTCATCACACCAGTAGAGAAGGCCATAGATAGACATATCGGGATGGGAATGGGGAATTAATCCCCTTTTTCCCTCTCTCACCTTATCTCCTTGCTTGTCCATCGCCTTCCTCTGGTGCTGCTCCACCCCCTCCATGTTTTCTTTCTTCCATGGCCTTCTGTCCATTCCTATCAGATTGTCCCCTTCTCCAGCCCTGTATCTCTTTCACCAATCAATTTCCCAGCTCTTTACTTCCAACTCCCTACTCAGTTTCACCAACAACCTTGCATTTCTCCCTCCCCTACCCCCACCTTTTAACTACTTTCCTCATCTTTTTTATCTCCGATCCTACTGAAGGGTCTCGGTCCAAAACATTGACTGTACTCTTTTCCATCGATGCTGACTGGCCTACTGAATTCCACCAGCACTTTGTATGCATTGAACAGACAGCAAGGACTTTGAAGACTGAGATAAATTCTGGCCAGAAAAGGGCATGAGAATTGTATCTTGATTGACAGCTAACTAAACTTGATTGCAGGTTGACTGAAAACTAACAGGTAAGAAATGGGTAGTAATGAAACCAAATGCACCAAAGACACTGGCGCTAGACTGAAGATACACAACCTTGAGGGCAGCCGACAAAGGCTCCGATGGAATAAACATACTGAGAAAGGTGTAAAGAAGATTAAAAAGATTAAGCAACTTCTGGGTGAGCCCCAGTGCCTCCGGGCTCCTTGGCGAACAAGGTATGGCTGGACCTGGAGCTGGCAGGAACGTGAGTACTTTTCCAGTGATTTATACAGATGGAGGCTGGGAGATTGGCCACATGGATTGGCCATATGGAGGGCTACGGGAGGAAACTTTGTCACATGGTATGAGCAGAATTATCTGCAGCTTAATGTGAAAAAGACTAAGGAGCTGGTGGTAGACCTGAGGACAGCTAAGGCACCGGTGACCCCTGTTTCCATCCAGGGGGTCAGTGTGGACATGGTGGAGGATTACAAATACCTGGGGATAGGAATTGACAATAAACTGGACTGGTCAAAGAACACTGAGGCTGTCTACAGGAAGGGTCAGAGCTGTCTCTATTTCCTGAGGAGACTGAGGTCCCTTAACATCTGTCGGATGATGCTGAGGATGTTCTACGAGTCTGTGGTGGCCAGTGCAATCATGTTTGTTGTTGTGTGCTGGGGCAGCGTGCTGAGGGTAGCAGACACCAACAGAATCAACAAACTCATTCGTAAGGCCAGTGATGTTGTGGGGATGAAACTGGACTCTCTGACAGTGGTGTCTGAAAAGAGGATGCTGTCTAAGTTGCATGCCATCTTGGTCAATGTCTCCCATCCACTACATAATGTACTGGGTGGGCACAGGAGTACATTCAGCCAGAGACTCATTCCACCGAGATGCAACACAGAGCGTCATAGGAAGTCATTCCTGCTTGTGGCCATCAAACTTTACAACTCCTCCCTTGGAGGGTCAGAGACCCTGAGCCCATAGGCTGGTCCTGGACTTATTTCCTGGCATAATTTGCATATTACTATTTAATTATTTATGGTTTTATTACTATTTAATTATTTATGGTGCAACTGTAACAAAAACCAATTTCCCCCAGGATCAATAAAATATGACTATGACTATACTATGATTTAGAGAAAATTCATTACTGGAAAGCTGAGACCATACGAGAGGATGGGTTACGAATTGAGATTCAGAATACATGATGTGGTCTTTTAATAATTGGGCGAGAAATGGCCAAAAGGCACCAGCCATGAAAATCTAAACCTACGATAGAGGAGGTAAATATATATTTTAAAAAATTGGATGTAAACTCTCCTCCCCCTCCCACGCTTTCTACCCCTGCGAAACTCTTCCCTAAAATCCTAGATGTCGGTCTGCCTGAAAACCCAGTTACGGAAATAGCCATGTTTGCTACGTCCGCTGCACTACATGGAGCCCCGCAATTGCAACTGCAGGTACAAAAGTCACAGTCCCATTTCGGGGACCAGCTTCCCTCATATGAACAGATTTCCCCATCAAACACAGGGGATCCTTCTGCTCCCATCGAAAGGGAACAGTCACAACCGATGCCAACGCGGTTATAGGCCAGGAGATTCCAGTCTCAGGAGTTGGTAGCAGAACCTAGCGACAGCCATAGGGAGAGTGAGATACCTGATAGTACAACCCATATGCTGGTATCCCGAATAATGGTAGGAGGTATACTGATTCTCAAGCCCAGGACCCCTGCAGAGATTAGGAGTAGGATTAGTGACACCCGTAACCTTTTAGGAAACCTTTCGAGTTCCATAATTAGTTTGTACATGCTTGTGACATATTTAACGCTTTACCTGGAGATGCGTAGCAACTCCTATTGGTCGCTTATGGCAGTGCTTGGACCACCATCATAAAACGATTCGCTATATCCCCAGGTATAAATGGAGATTGGGTCCCAGGAGAAGATGGAGCTGAAGGCATCCTAGTATGCAGAAGTCATTAGAGCAGGCCGAAAAGATAGTCGTAGCAGCATAGTGATTTTGGGGAGGTCACGAAAGGCTAACAGGAAAAGAGTGAGCCATAACAGATTGAACTTCCCATTTTAAAGATGCATAGGTAAATAGAGCAGGAACAGTGAAGGATCAGTCATGGGAATAACAGCTAAGTGTCATCAGAAACTTCGACAAACTTCCATTGTTGCACAGTAGAGAGTATCTTGACTAGTTGCATGACGGGCCAGAATGCATTATAGATTGGATTGAAAATCCAACAAAAAGTGGTGCATTCAGCCCAGTCCCTCACAGGAAAAGCCCTCCTCATCATTGAGCACATTTACATGGAGCGCTGGTACAAGAAAACAGCATCCACCATCCAGCATCCCCAGCATCCTGGCTTTGTTCTCTTCCTGCTTCTACCATCTGGTAGGAGGTACAGGAGTCTTTGGTTGTTCATTATTGTATGACGCAGGCAATCATGGTGTTTCCACAACTATGACTGCTCTTGGCAAATTTTTCTACAGAAGTGGTTTGCCACAGGAACTTGTGTCCCACAATATCAAATTGAGAAACAGTTATTACCCCGCAGCATTAGGTTCCTGAACTGGTGTGGATATATGAACTCAGCATAACTCTGATCTGATTCTACAACATACAGACTCACTTTTGAGGATTCTACTACTCATGTTCTTAGTAATTTTTTTATTCTCTAATATGAGGGGGCATAATTTGAAGGTGATTGAAGGAAAATATTGAGGACGTTCGGATTTTAGTACACAGGGAGTGCAGGATGTGTAGAAGTCGCTGACAGAGGTACTGGAAGAGGCAGAGACTTCAGGGACATTTAAGAGACTCTTATTACAGGACAAAGATGAAGGGAAAAATGGAGAGTTATATGGGAAGGAGGGAGGGTTATAATAATCTCTGAGTATGCTAAATGGTCTGCACAACATTGTGGATGGAAGGGCCTGTTGCACTGACTGAAGGAGAGTTGTTGTCTCGACAAGAGTTGCCTACTCATGGTGGATGGTCCAAACACCATAGATCATCATGGCCTCAGATGGTTCCTGTGTGCAGATCCCCAGCACCCTCTCTCATCCCGCAAACTATCCACTCGCTGAGGTGAAGTGGTTGAAGGATAACAAGACTCATGGGACCCTTGTCATTGATTCCAAAAAGTGATCAGACCGTCAGTTCCCTCAGAGAACTCACAATCATCCACAGTGTAAACCAAGATCGACTGCATGTTGACTTACTCATGTGAATGATAGGGATGTGGGCTGGTACCTCATCCGAATGGAGAACAACAAAGATGCAAAGTATTCCGGACTGGATGGAGTCCTGGTAAATGTATCAGCTGATCCACAGACTGGATCTGATACGATTAGGAACAGATCACAGGCAAAATAGATTCCTTGTATTTTTGTCATGAAGAGTGACTTGTCTCTTCCTTTATTGATGCTCTGACCAGGAGTACCTTGCACTGTTCCAGTCTCCATATCCCGGGAGCAATATACATACTCCCATTTCCATGTCCCTTGGGTAAAACTGACTGGAATCCACTGCAACTACACAAACTGTTTACTCACCTGAGGAGATCCTCGAGGGAAAGGAGGGAACATTAACTTGCTCCGTAAAATACAGCTGTCCAGGTCACCTGATTTGAAAAGGTTTGAAAAGTAAATTTAATGTAAGAGAAATGTATACAATATACATCCTGAAATTCTTTTCAAATGAACTTCAACAGAATCTCAGCACACGGTGCAGAATATTGAGACAGCCAGCCTCACTCTGAGATTTGTCACTTCCTACTGGGAACAGGGAAGGACACTGAGCTGTGAGCAAATGTTCTCACTAGAAAAATCTCTGTCCCAAAGTATCACCTTCAACATGAAGTGTGAGAATTGGGAGCTGCTGAGTGTCACAGCAACAGACGACAACCTCAGCTCAGTGAGACCCATCACCTCTCATGTCAGAGTGAGCAGAGTCGGGGTCTAACTCTAGACCACAGCAGAGCAGGAGGGGTGTTCAGGAGAGAGCGCAGTGGGAGGGGAAAACAGGAGGAGGCGTTGTGGGAGCGCCAATGTGCGGAGAGTGTTGTGAAACAGATGGTGAAAACGGAGCGTGGCATGGTCGGTGGTGATGAGGGAGTGCTGTGGGAGGGGGCAGTGAGGTGGGAATGCTATGGGAGGTTGGTGAGTGGGAACAATATGGCAGGGGAGGTGAGGAGGGATCGCTGTTGGAGGAGCAGTGAGGAGGCAGCACTTAGGAGGTTTATGGAGGTATATTAAGGCACTTTAGGAGCCTTGTTATATTCATCAATCAGCTGCCCTGTGACCTGGCCCAAACTCTCCCATTCAACCATCATCCATTCACTCAGCATCCTGCACTGAACACCACTGTCTATCCCCGACACCCCTCCCCATCTCTGTGACCTCTCTCCAGCCTCTACACCCCTCACTGTTTCTGTGACCACTTCAGCCCCTTCCACTCCCCATCTCTGTAACACCATTTGACCATTAAACCATTCCCTCTTCCTGGAATTCCACTTGGCACCTACAACAGACCCCATTTCTGTGACTTCCTCCAGCACCTACACCCCTCCATATCTTTATAACCCTCTCTGGTCCCTACAGTCCTTCCCATCTCTGTGACCCCCTCCAGCACCTACATGCTTCCTGTGTCTGTGACCTCCCCCCCCCCTCCAGTCCCTACATCCTTCCCTGTCTCTGTTCTTCTGTCCCTACACTCATCCCTGTTTCTGTAACACCTCCTGGCCTCCACATCTCTCCCATCTCTGTGATCCCTCCCCAGCTTTGTGACCTCCTCTGGTCCCTACACTCCTCCACCTCCCTGATGGGATGTGGTCCCATTCCGACATGAATCCTCCCCCTGTTCTCACATCGCCATCTAGTTTTGCGGGTGTAGATTGTCTGGTTTTGATGTTCATGATACCCCACGCTGAGACTTGGCTCCTTTCGGATAGGTACAACTGGGCATTGTGGACCCCCCTCTCAATCCATGCCCGAGAAGGATCCTGTGTGATAAGCACCTGCCAGTTCCACATTTCTGGAACTAGAACGAGACACACGACAGCCACTGGGATCTGGTTCAAAGACCACAATTATGATGGGGCTCCAGTGTGTCACACTTCCAGTGGGAGCAGCGGTAATTATGCAGGACGGGTTAAGCACTTGGGAAACATGCAGAATGAAAATGTTCATTGAAGATCAGGAATTTAAAAGAATCGGTTGGTGGGAAGTAGCCATTGGTTGGTAAATAGTCGGATCCAATTGGTTTCACACTCCTGCTATCTAGTGAGATAATAGTATATAATGTTCAGCATAGTATCAACTGTCCTCTCTCTACCTCCCTCACTCCTCCAGTCTTTGCCGCTTCTCTCCCTTCTCTTTCCCCACCCCCATCCCATCAAGTAGAGTCCCAGAGTTATACAACGTGGAGAAACAGGTCCATCGGCCCACTGTGTCCCTGCCAGCCCAACTACAACAACTCCATATCTCCGCACTCAATCCATATATCCCTGAGGCACAGGAGCAGAATGAAGCTATTCAGCCATCAAATCTGCTCTGCCAGTCAATGATGGCTGATTTATTATCCCTCTTGACTCACTTTTTCTCCTTTCTATGTTCTTTCTCTGTGCCACAACGGTTCAAGTGCTCGCCCAGATAATTCATCAGTGCCATGAAGGTGTGTGGCTCACCGAACTCTTCATTCCACGACTCCCCCAAACCATTGCTGTAAAAACTCCCCCTTAGATGTGCCCTCCTTCTTCCCCTTCCCCCAGACCTATGTCACTGGATTTAGAGAACTTCACTATGACGAAAACTACAACCTACCCTCTGCATTTCCCTCATAATTTATCAGGATACCCCACCCCTATCCTCCTCCAATCCAGAGAAAATGGACACAGCCTGTCCAACCTACCCTTGACACTCAAATGCCCTGGTCCAGACAATGTCCTGGAGAACCTCCTGTCCAGGGCAGTTACTTCCTTCCTGCAATGTGGTGAACAGAACTGAACTGTTTAGTAAAACAAGCTGTTCTGTAGAACAGGGAGGGGTGTAGGGACAGTAGAGGCACAGAAACGGGGAAGAATATAGGAACCGTAGGGGGTCACAGAGATGGGGGTCGTGTAGGCTGTGGTCTATCCAGTGTGTCATACCACTGTACTGTAACCTCACTGTTCTTCTATTGTATGCACTAGATAATGAAGGCAAGGACCCCATCCATCTCCTCACCACCTTATCTAAAGAAAGATAGAGACTAGTTTTATTTGTCACATGTACATTGAAACCATCAAAACAATAGTGTTGTTTGCATCAACAACAAATACTACAAGGATTTGCCTCTTTAAGTCATTAAAAAGTTAAATATGTAATATGAAAGTAAACAAGCCAATAATATTAAAGAAGATACCAACAATTTCTTCAGACATGTGAAGTGTAGAAGAGAGGTGAGAGTGGATATTGGACCACTGGAAAATGATGCTGGAGTGGTAGTAATGGGGGACAAGGAAATGATAGATGAACTGTATATGTATTTTGCATCAGACTTCACGGTGGAAGACACTAGCAGTACTGTGGGAGTTCCAGGTGTCAGGGATCATGAAGTGTGTGAAGTTACCATAACTAGAGAGAAGTTTGTTGGGAAACTGAAAGGTCTGAAGGTAGAGAAGTCACCCAGACCAGATGGTGTACACCCCAGGGTTTGGAAAGAGATGGCTGAAGAGATCATGGAGGCATTACTTTCAAGAATAACTAGATTCTGGAATGGTTCCAGATGACTGGAAAATTGCAAATGTCACTCCACTCTTCAAGGAGGGAGAGAGGCAGAAGAATGTAGTCTATAAGCTGGTTAGTCTGACCACAGTGGTTGGGAAGTTGTTGGAGTCAATTATTAAGGATGACGTCTCAGAGTACTTGGAGGCACATGAAAATATAGGTCATAGTCAGCATGGTTTCTTCAAGAGAAAATCTTGCCTGACGAATCTGTTGAAATTCTTTGAAGAAACAACAAACAGGATAGACAAAGGATAATTGGTTGGTGTTATGTACTGGGATTTTCAGAAAGTCTTTATCAAGGTGCCACACATGAAGCTGCTTAACATTATACAAGCCCATGATGCTACAAGAAAGATACTAGCATGGATAAAGCAGTGGCTGATTGGCAGGAGACAAACAGTGGGAATAGAGGGAGCCCTTTCTGGCTGGCTACTAGTGGTGTTTCACAGAGGTCTGTGTTGGGATGAATTTTATTTTATTAGATGACACTGAACTGGATGATGGAATTGATGGCTTGTGTTGCAATGTTTGCAGCCTAATTGAAGATAGGTGGAGAGGTAGGTAGTTTTGAGGAAGTATACAGGCTACAGAAGGACTTAGACAGATTAGGAGAATAGGCAAAGAAATGGCAGATGGTATACAGTGTTGGTCATGCACTTTGGTAGAAGAAATGAAAGGGTTGACTATTTTGTAAATGGAGAGAAAATACAAAGATCTGAGGTGCAAAAGGATTTGGGAGTCCTGGTCTAGGATTCTCTAAACATTAATTTGAAGCTTGAGTCTGTGGTGAGGGAGGAAATTAAATGTTAGCATTTATTTTAAGAGGTCTAGAATAAAAACAACAAGGATATAATGTTGAGACTTTATGAAGCACTGGTGAGTCCTCACTTGGAGTATTGTGAGCAGTTTGGGGTCCTTTATCTTAGAAAGGATGTGCTAAAACTGGAGAGATTCAAAGGAGGTTCAAGAAAGTGATTCCAGGATTAAATAGCTTGTCATATGAAGAGTGTTTGGTGACTCTGGGCTTGTATTCACAGGAATGCAGAATAATGAAGGAAACCTCATTGAAACCTATTGAATAGTGAGAGGAAAACAACAGGAATTCTGCAGATGCTGGAAATTCAAGCAACACACATCAAAGTTGCTGGTGAACGCAGCAGGCCAGGCAGCATCTGTAGGAAGAGATGCAGTCGACGTTTCAGGCCGAGATCCTTCGTCCTGACCTCTTCCTACAGATGTTGCCTGGCCTGCTGCGTTCACCAGCAACTTTGATGTGAATAGTGAGAGGGCTTGATAGAGCGGATGTAGAGAGGATGTTTCCTATGGTGGGAGAGTCTAAGACCAGAGGACACATTCTCAGACTAGAGTGGTGTCCCTTTAGAACAGAGATAAGGAGGAATCTCCTTAGCTAGTGCACGGTGAGTTTGTAGAATTCTTTGCCAAAAGCAGCTGTGGAGGCCAAGTCTTTATGTTTAAGGCAGTGGTTGATAGATTCTTGATCAGTTAGGGCGTGAAGGGATATGAGGAGAAAGCAGGAGATTGTGGCTGAGATGAAAGTTGGATCAGCCATGATATAATAGCAGAGAACACTTGAGGGGTCAAATGGTCTAATTCAGCTCTCATTTTGTATGTTCTTATTTGCTAAGGACAGCCTGCAATCGCCCCCGTAATTACAGCACCAATGCAGCATGCCCTCAACTTGCAAACCCTAACCCGTAAGTCTCAGGAATGTGGGAGGAAACTGGAGCACCGTGATCATTGACACTGTAATACATTACACTAGCCATTGCGCTACCATGCCTGTACCTTCAGGGATTCTAACGACTGTAAGATGGTGTCCTTCATTTCCTCGGTATTTCCCAGTGCCCAATCGCTTATGGCTTAGGTATAGAGGCCTGAATTTCCACGATATGAATGTTGCTTAAATGATGCAATGTGCCTGTGATACTGCTACAGTAACGTTGGCCTTGTGCATCTAACAATAAACTCAATTATCAGGCAAGGAGATAGGTGATAGAGGGAAAAGGGGATATGGAATGCTGAAGTGGGGGGGAGGGGGGAGAGGTGGCGGTCGCTGGTCGCCATTACCGGAAGTTTGAGAAATCGATGTTCATGCCATTAGGTTAGAGGTTACCCAGATGGCTGGCTACCAGTTACCAGGGAAGTCCCACAGGGGTCAATGTTGTGACTGTTGCTTTTACAATGAATATCAATGTTTTGGACTATGGGATTAATGGATTTGTGGCTAAAATTACCGATGATACAAAGCTAGGTAGAGGAGCGGGTATTGTTGAGGAAACCAAGAGCCTACAGAGAGACTTAGATAGTTTTGGGGAATGAGCAAAGAAGTAGCAAATGAAATACAATGTTGAAAAGTGTATGGTCATGCACTTCGGTAGAAGAATTAAACAGGCAGTCTATTATATAGATGGGGAGAGAATTCAAAATGCAGAGATGCAAAGGGACTTGGGAGTCCTTGTGCAGGATACCCTAAAGGTTAACCTCCAGGTTGTGTTGGTGGTGAAGAAGGCGAATGGCATGTTGGCATTCATTTCTAGATGTACAGAATATAAGAGCAGGGATGTGATATTGAGGATCGATAAGGCTCTATAAGAGACCATACTTGGAATATTGTGTGCAGTTTCGAGACCATAAGACCATAAGATATATGAGCAGAACTAGGCCATTCAGCCCATCGGGTCTGCTCCGCCATTCAATCAAGGGCTGATCCAATTCTTTCAATTGTCCCCACTCCCGTCCCTTTTCCCCATACATTTTGATGCCTTGGCTAATCAAGAACATATCTATCTCTGCCTTAAATTCACCCAATGCTGCTCATGGCAACAAATTCTACAGATTTACCACACTCTGATTAAAGTAATTTCTCCACATCTCTGTTCTAAATAGACATCCTTCAATCCTGATGTCGTGCCCTTTGTCTTCAACTCCCCTACTATGGGAAATAGCTTTGCCATATCTAATCTGTTCAGACCTTTTAACATTTGGAATGTTTCTATGAGATCCCCCCTCATTCTACTGAACTCCAGGGAATACAGCCCAAGAGCAGGCAGACATTCCTCATATGGTAACCATTGCATTCCTGGAATCATGCTCATGAATCTTCTCTGAACCGTCTCCAATGTTAGTATATCCTTTCTAAAATAAGGAGCCGAAAACTGCACACAATACTCTAAATGTGGTCTCACGAGTGCCTTTTGAGCTCTTCCCTTCCCTTATCTGACAGTCACACACTTATCTAACTCCTGCCTCGAGGTGACTAACTCTCTGTAGCTCCAATCTACTTCCTGCTCACTTTCCCTAATAAGCTGTAGGTCATCAAGCTGCTGCTCCAGATACCTAACACGGTCTTTCAGGAGTTGCATCTTGGTGCACCTGGCGCAGATGTGGCCATCTGGGAGACTGGAAGATTTCCAAGATTCCCACACCTGACACCCAGAGCAAAGTACTAACCCGACAGACATGCTCTCTTTTCTTCTAAAAATGTAAGGAAAATACACTTACATTGCCGAAGCCCAAATGAGCCAAAGCCATACCACTCTGACTCAGACCACTCCATCGATAACTGCTCCTCTAGGCAGTGTTTCCCTTTTATTCTTGAACCTTCTCTGCTCTCCAACACATGATTGCTGCTCCGGTTATAGCCAAGTTCCCGCGAAGCTTTTACTTCTTATCTTTGCTCCCGAACCTCTGAACCACCTCCTCCCTCGTTGCTGTCCAACTCACGATTGGTGTGCCTGTCATAGCTGAGTTCCCATGAAGCTTCCCCTTTTTAAACTTCACTCCCTGACCTGTGCACTGCCTCCTCACTCGTAGTTCTCCAACTCACGATTGGTGCGGCAGTTTTGGAATCCTTATTTTTGGAAAGTACATACTAACACTGGAGAGGTTTCAGAGAAAATTCATGAGAATAATTCCATGAATGAAATGGTTGCAGTATGAGGAACATCTAGCAGCTCTTGGGCTGTATTCCCTGGAGTTCAGGAGAGTGAGGGGGGATCTCATAGAAACATTCCAAATGTTAGAAGGTCTGAACAGATTAGATATGGCTAAGTTATTTCCCATATTAGGGGAGTACAGGACAAGAAGGCACAACTTCCAGATTGAAAGATTCCATTTAGAACAGAGATGTGGAGAAATTACTTGTCAGAGGGTGGTAAATCTGTGGAATTTGTTGCCATGAGCAGCTATGGAGGCCAAGTCATTGGGTGTATTTAAGGCAGAGAGAGATTGGTTCTGATTAGCCAGGGCAGCAAAGGGTATTGAGAGAAGGGAGGGGAGTGGGGATGATTCGAAGAATTGGATCAGCCCGTGTTTGAATGGTGGAGTAGGCTCAATGGCTTAATGGCCTATTCTGCTGCTACCTTTTATGGAATATGTTGTAGCTCCTCCAAGCAGAGTGTGGCCTCATCACGACAGTAGAGGGGCCCATGGATACACATATCGGGATGGGAATGGAAAGTGGAATTCATATCATTTTCCCTCTCTCACCTTATCTCCTTGTCTACCCATCTCCTCCTTCTGGTGCTCCTCCTCCCTTTTCTGAAAGGAGAGGCCTTCTGTCCTCTCCTTTCAGATTCTCCCTCCTCCAGCCTTGTACCTCTTTCACCAGCTCTTTACTCCACCCTTCCCCCTCCCAGTTTCAACAATCTTGTGTTTCTCCCTCCCCTCCACCCACCTTTTAACTCTCCTCCTCATCCTTTTTTCTCTGATCCTACTGAAGGGTCTCAGTGGGAAACATTGACTGTACTCCTTTGCATAAATGTTGCTTGTCCTGCTGAGTTCCTCCAACGTTTCGTGTGTGTTGAAAGGACAACAGGAACTTTGAAGACTGAGATAAATTCTGGCCAGAAAATGGCAAGGGAATTGTTTTGTGATTGGCAACTAACTAAATTTGATTACAGGTTGACCGAAAACTAACAGGAAATAGATGGGAAAGAAAGCAAATGCGCAATAGCCCCTGGCACTATACTGAAGAGACGAGACACGACCTTGAGACCTGCCGATCCACCAACAAAGGCTCCGATGAATAAACATACTGAGAAAAGAGTGAAAAAGAACTAGAAGACTAAACAACTTCTTGTGAGCTCTCGTACCTACGAGCTTCCCGGCGGACAAGGTATGGCCCGAAACTGGAGATAGCAGGTGTGTGATTACTTTTCTATTGATTTATACGGATGGAGTTTGGGAGACCACCGATATGAATGCTCTTTACGTTTAACGAAAAATCATGACTGAAAAGGTGAGACCATAGGAGGAGACAGGACCCGAAATGGGAATTAAAATACATAATGTCGTGCTTTAGTAAATGAGCCAGAAGCGGCCACCAAAAGCTAAACCTAAGATCGAGGAGGCAAATATATAAAAATTGGAAGTAAACCCTCCTCCCATTCACACTCTTTCTCCCCCTGCGGTACTGCATCCTAAAATCCTAGATGACGAACTGCCGGAAAACGCAAATATGGAAATAGTAATGTTTGCCCTGACTGCCGCACAACTGCGCACGACAGTTGCAACGACAAGTGCAAAAGTCACAGTCCCATTTCAGGAACCAGCTTCTCTCATGTGAACAGATTTCCTCATCGAGTACGGGGAGTCCTTTGCTCCCATGGAACAGAAACAATCACAACCTATGCAAACGCGGTTACAGACTGGAGATTACAGTCTAGGGAGCTGGTTGCAAGATTTAGCCACAGCCATAGGGAAACTGAGCTACTTGATAGTCATACCCATACGCTGGTATCTCGAATAATGGTAGGAGATATACTGATCCTCAAGCCCTGGACCCTTGCAGAGATTAGGAGTATGATTAATGACGCCCCTCACCTATTAAGAAACCTATCGTGTCTCCACAATTGGTCGGTACAAGCTTCTGACATTTTTAGCGCTTTACCCGGAAATGCGCAGCGACTCCTACTGGTCATCTATGGCAGCGCCAGGTCCACCCTCAAACAACTATTCGCTGTAACCCCAGGAATAGATGGAGGTTGTTCCCGGGAGAAGATAGAGGTGAATGCAACCCCAGTTGTAGAAATGGCTAGAACAGACGAAATATATAATACTAGCAGGACCCAGACAGCATAGTGATTTTGGGGAGGTCATGAAAGGCCAACAGAAAAAGGGTGAGACCTAAAAGATTTAATTTCCTGTTTTAAAGATGCAAAGGTGAATAGTGCAGGGATAATGAAGGATCTGTCCTGGGACCATCAGCTAAGTGTCATCACAAACACAGTCTTGGTCTTTCCACAAATATGGCATTTTTTTCTACAGAAGTGGTTTGCCCCAGGAGATTTGTGTCCCAAAATATCAGATTGAGAACAGATATTACCCTACATCATCAGGTTCCTGAACTGGCATGGATATGTTAACTCAGCATAACTCTGATCTGATTCTCCAACCTACAGACTCACTTTTAAGGATTCTACTGTTCATGTTCTTTGTATTTTTTTATTTGCTAATATGAGAGAGATTAATTTAAAGGTGATTGAAGAAAAATATAGGGGAAATATAGGAAAATTCAGGTTTTTTACACAGGGAGTAAAGGGTGTATGGAAGTAGCTGCCGGAGATGACGGAAGAGGCAGAGACTTCAGAGACATTTAAGAGACTCTTATATAGGCACAAAGATGAAGGTAAAAATGATGAGTTATATGGGAGGGAGGGAGGGTTATAATAATCTCTGAGTATATGATAAGGTCAGCACAACATTGTGGACCGAAGAGCCTGTTCCACTGACTGAAGGAGAGTTGTTGTCTCGACAGGAGTTGTCTACTCATGGTGGATGGTCCAAACACCACAGATCATCATGGCCTCAGATGCTTCCTTTGTGTAGATCCCCTGCACCCTCTCTCATCCCACAAACTTTCCGCTAGCTGAGGTGATGTATTTGAAGGACAACAAGACTCATGGGACCCTTGTAGTTTATTCCTAAAAGGGATCAAACCCTCATTTCCACCAGAGAGCTCAACTCTACTCATAGTGAGAAGCCAAGAAAGACTGCAAATTGACTATTACTGATGTGACCCATAGGGATGTGGGCTGGTGTCTCTTCCAAATGGAGAACAATGATGGGAAGTTGTCCAGACTGGATGGAGTCCTGGTAAATGTATCAGGTACATCCATGTACCGGATCTGATACTGTTAGGAGCAGATCACAGGCAGAATGGATTCCTTGTATTCCTGTCCTGAAGAGTGACTTGGCTCTTCTTTTACTGATGCTCTGACCTGTGTATCAGATTGAGAGAACTATACACAGCTCTAGTTTCTGTATTCCTGGGTCAGACTACACTGGGAGTAACGTGCACAGTTCCATTTTCGGTATCCATGGCTCAGACCAAACTGGGAGTATCTTGCACTGTTCCCGTCCCCATACCCTGGGACAGACCCAACTGGGAGAACCATGCAGTTTCAGTGTCCTTATGCATGTGTTAGTCCACACTTGGAACATCATGCATGGTACCGACCGCAGTACTGGTGTCTCTATGTTGAACCAAACTGGGAACATTGTACATATACCATTTTCATATCACTAGGGTAAAGCACACTGGATTCCACTGCAATCACGCAAACTGTTTACTCACCTGAGGAGGTAATTGAGGGAAGGGAGATGATGTTGACCTTCTCTGTGAAATATAGCTGCCCTGGCCTCCTGATATGGACAGGTTCAGATGGATTAGTTAAACAAACTTCAATTATAGGTTAGTTAGCCTAACCTTAGTGTTTGAGAAAGTGTTGGAGTTCATTATTAAGGATGAGGTTCTGGGGTTCTTGGAGACTAATGATGAAATAAGTCAAAGTTAGCATGGTTTCTGTAAAGGGAAATCTTGCATGACAAATCTGTTAGAGTGCCTTGAGAAAGTAACAAGCAGGGTGAACAAATGAGGGGCAGTGGATGTCATTTACTTGGATTTTCAGAAGGCATTTGATAAGGTGCCACACAGAAGGCTGCTTAACAAGATAAAATCCTATTGAGTTACAGGAAAGATACTGGCATGGACAGAGTAATGGCTGACAGGCAGGAGGCAGTGAGTGGGAATAAAGGGAGCCTTTTCTGGTTGGCTGCCAGTGACAAGTGGTTTTCCTCTGGGGTCAGTATTGTGACCGCTACTTTTACATTGTTTGTCCATGATTTGGAGAATGGAATTGATGGCTTTGTGGTAAATTGTGGATGAGACGAAGGTAGGTGAAGAGTAGGTAGTGCTGAAAAAACAATGGGATTTCAGCAGAATTTCAACAAGTTGGAAGAATGGGCAGAAAGCTGGCAGATGGAATACAGTGTTGGGAAATGCATGATAATGTATTTTGGTAAAAAGGAACAATCGTGTGTATTACTATCAAAATGGGGAGAAGATTAAAACATCAGAGCTGCAGAGGAACTTGGGAGTATTGATGCAAGACTCCCAAAAGGTTAATTTACAGGTTGAGTCTGTGGTAAAGAATGCAAATGCAATGTTGGCATTTATATCAGGGTGAATAGAATATAAAAGGAAGGAGATAGTGCCAAGGCTTTATAAGACACTAGTCAGGCTGTACTTGGAGTATTATCAACAGTTTTGGGCCCCATATTTGAGAAAGAATGTGCTGTCATTGGAGAGAGTCCAGAGGAGGTTCAGGAGGACGATTCTGGGAATGGCAAGAGCATATGGCAGCTTTGGGCCTGTACTCACTGGAATTCAGAAGAATGAGGGGGCGGGATTTCATTGAAGCCTACTGAATGTTGAAAGGACGAGAGAGGGTAGATGTGGAGAGGGTGTTTCCTATGGTGGGGGTATCCAGAACTAGCGGGCACAGCCTCAAGATTGAGGGGCAATGCTTTTGAACAGAGGTAAGGAGGAATGTTTTAGCCAGAGAGTAGTGAATCTGTGGAATGCTCTGCCACGGACTGTGGTGGATGCCAGGCCCATGGGTATACTTAAGGTGGAAGTTGATTGTTTCATGATTGGTCAGACCATCAAAGCATATAATGAGAAGAAAGGTGCATGGGGTTGAGTGTGATCTGGGATCAGCCATGGTAGAATGGTGGAACAGTCTCACTGGCTGATGGCCAATTATGTTCCTATGTCTTTTGGGCTTATGGTCTTGAATAACGCTCCCTGTCTCTGTAGTCTTGTCTAGATCCCACACAGGTGTTCCCTACTTCTGTAGACAGCCCTGGCTCCCCATCACCGTAAACTCCTTCAGCCACTTCACTTTTCCCATTTCTGTTACACCCCATAGCCTGTAGAACTTCTGCTCTCACTATAACTCCCTCCTGTCCCAGACTCTCTCCATGTCTGCAAGACCCTGCACACTGCACCATTCCTGAACCAGTATCAGTGTCCAATCCATCCCTCTTCAGGATATCGACACTTCTCATCGCTCCAACATTAATATCCAATACCTGCCTTCAGCAGTCCGGAGCTTGGAATTCCCTTCCGGATACTCCAGCCTCCCTCCCCAGGAGCCTACCCCCTCTTTACAGAGTGTTTGTCATCTGCCTTTTTATTAAAGTCTCAATGTCCTTATTAAATACAATTTCTAATGTCAGACACCAGACCTTCACCAACATCACCAAAACTGAGGTGACATAAGAACATTAGGAATAGGAGCCCCATAGAAGGCCATCAAACCTGATCTACCTTTCAATATGACCATGACTGATCTGGCTGTGGACTCATTCCACCAACCCGCCTTTCCCCCATGATACCTAATTCCCCTAATCTGCAAACAAAGATTTAACCGTGTCTTCAATATATTTAATGACATCTGCTCTACTGCTTCCCAGGTCAGGGAATTCACAGATTCATAAAAATCTAGGGAAATGACCTCCTTTTTCAGTAAAAGTGACTTCTTTATTATTGATGCTGCTTTTATCTGCATCTCGTCTGTTTCTCTACTTCTGCTCTCACCCAATTCCAACCACCACCCACCCAAACAGAACAGTGATGCAGTTTGCCTGGTCCTCACTGACTATCCCAACCAATCTACACATCCAACATTTTATTCGTTGTAGCTTCTGCTAGGTGCAATGGGATCCAATCATCACCTACATCTTCTCCTTCCTCCCCTCTCCCCTCTCTACTTTCTACAGGGATCACTCTCTCTGTAACTCCCTGGTCTGCTCATCCCTCTCTAGACACATTCCCCTGTTACCCCAGGGAGTGTGACACCTACCCTTACAACCCCTGCCTCACCACCATCTGGGTATCAAACAGCCCTTCTTGGTGAGGCAGCCTTTCACAGTCCCCCAGTGTTACTCATTGTATCCAGTGCTCTTGGTTTGGTCTCCTGTATGTCAGTGAGGCTGGCTACAGTTTGGATGACACTTCACAAAGCATCTTCGCTTTGTCCACCATTGCTGTCATCATTCTCCTTCCCATTCCCCCATTGACATGTCTGTCCTTGGTCTCTTCCACTGCCAGGTTGAGGTTAATGCAAATCAGAGGAACAGCAGCTCGTATTCCACATGGATGGTCTTCAATCTAGTGGCATGGGCACTGAATTCCCCAACTTCCGGTAACTGCTGCTTCTCTCTATCCCTTTCCTCTCTCCTTCTGGTCCACATGGCCCTTTCCCCATCCTATCCACCTGCCCATCACTGACACATTCCTCCCACTAGCTCCCTCTTCACCTTCCTCTCAAATCAGTCCATTATCATCAGTCTTTCGTCACACCTCACCTATGCTCCTGATCCATTCCAACCCTTGCTCATCTGCTTTTCAGTCCTCTCACCTCCATCCAGCTATCCTCTGCCAGCTCACTATCCCTGTCCAACATTTTTATTTGTTGCCCCAGATTCCAGTATCTCCAGTCCAAGGTGTCCCCAGAAAAATCATATGTTGCTGCGGAGTGTGTTGGAGAGATATGTTGGAGTGTGAAATGGGACTGTGGAGCTCCTGTCTGGATGTCAATCAGTGCTGAGAGATTTTCAACAAACACATTAGAGTTTGTGTCTCAAACCCTGCGCTTTCTCACTCAGAGATTCACCAACATCAGGATTCTCAAATCTGCCTGCTCTTCTTCCATTTTATAAACTCTTACCATCACATTTAAGGAAGTGAGACTTGTCCCTGGAGAGGCGCAGAGAGGGAGGATATTTCCCAGACAATTCCCAGAGGTGTGCAGTTCTCCTGCAGAGAGTCTGGAGAATGGAATTGATAAATGAATAAAAACAAAATACGTTTGCTGCCACTTTGACTGCCAAAATTCTACGAAATTCTATTCCCCAGTGTGATGTGTGGCCTCGCCATTCATTATTATACCCTTCCCTCATTACCCTTCCTTCTAATCACAACACACTAATCAAGATTAGATTCTATGCTCTTCCTCATTTGGGTTCTCCCTCAGTACTGTCATTCCAACAGCAGGCTGGTTGTTCCAGTCTGTGAAACTCCCTCAGTATTGGTTCTTTAACAGTGAGGCAATCCTACAATCCTGCCCCAGACTGTCTGAATACTCACATCTTCTTTTTTCAGTCAATGCCAGAAACTGTTGCTTCAATGTGGGTAATACCCTAATGAGGTGTGTGTGTGTGTGTGTGTGTGTGCTAATGAGGTGTGTGTGTGTGTGTGTGTGTGTGCTAATGAGGTGTGTGTGTGTGTGTGTGTGTGTGTGTGTGTTTCTATCTCTGTGTGTTTCTGTGTTTATGTATTTCTATGTGTGTCTGTGTTTCTGTGTGTGTGTATGTGCACGTGTGTGTGTGTGTGTGCGCATGTTTCTGTCTCTGTGTGTTTCTGTGTTTATGTATTTCTCTGTGTGTGCATGTTTCTGAGTATTTCTCCGTGTGTGTATGCATGTGTGTGTGTATGCGTGTTTCTGTGTTTATGTATTTCTCTGTGTGTGTCTGTGCTTCTGAGTGTTTCTGTGCGTGTGTGTGTGTGTGTGTGTGTGTGTGTGTGTTTTTGAATTTGTCTCTGTATGTGCATGTTTCTGTGTGTGTGCTTGTGCTTTTCTGTGTGTCTGAGTGGTTTTATGTGTATGTGTGTGTGTGCTTCTGCGTCTCTGTGGATGAATGTTTGTGTGCATTTGTGTGTGTGTGCGTGTGTGTGTGTTTCCTTATTTAATGTGGTGTTTGTGTGTCTAAGAGACAGACAGCACTCTGTAATTGCACTCCTTACACACACACATTCACTCACAAGCATGGCCTCATCATTCTGATGTCATTATGGTGAGTGTACCTGCCTCTGTCTTCCCTGGTGTATTTTAATACTCTGGTTCCTACACAAGCTGATTTCTTCCAGTTGTCATTATGGTGCCTCTCCCACTATACATGGCAGAATATTCCATTTCCTCAGTGATGGGTTTGTGTAAATGTGTATATATTGTTTGGGTACGGTAATCAAGGTAGATACTTCTGTTTATTTTGTAATGGATTATAACTATGTTGTGGGATGCATCATATTCTAGCTTGTGATTTTCTGTGTTTAGTTAATTTTGTTTGTAAATATGGAATATTCTAGTGTCTAAAAAAAGGGAGCTCTTCTCCCTCAGAGTGGAGAGAGATAGGCACTGCCTGTCACACCAGAAAAGAATAAGTACGGAGTTAGTACTGTGCTTACTGGTAGATATCTGTTTGTAAATATTGGAATTTTTCTTTTCACTATATTTGTGACTTTGTGTGTTTGATTTTTGATCCATTTAATAAACGTCTTTGCAGTAAACTACTGAGTGACTCCAGCTGTTGTTCCTTTGGTCATAACTCACAATTCTACCTTTCTCTGTGTGTGTGTGTGTGTGTGTTTCTGTGTCTGTGATTGTGTGTGTGAGTTTGGGTGTGTTCCTGTGTCTGTGACTTTGTGTGTGTGTTCGTACATTGGAGTTTGTGTATCTGTGAGTGTCTCTGTGTACGTATTTGCCTGTATGTCTTTCTGTGGGTATAATTTTGTGTGTGTTTGTATGTAAGTATGAGAGTGTATATTATTTGCTTCTCTGTGTGTATATGTTTCTGTTTTTATGTGTGCATGCATTTTAAGTATGTGTTTGTGTGTGGGTGTTTCTGCAATTGTGTTTGTGTGTGTGTGTGTGTGTGTGTGTGTGTGTGTGTGTGTGTGTGTGTGTGTGTGTATGTGGGTGTGTGTGTGTATTTCCTGTCTGCACGTTTCTGTGTGAAAGTGTTTGTTTCTGCTGGTCCTGTGTTGCTATGTGTGTGGTTTCTGTGTGTGTTTCTGTATGTGTGCATTTCTGTGTCTCTGTGTGTTTGTGTGTATTTATGTGTGTGTGATTGTTTCTGTGTGAGATTTTATTAGTTTCTGTGTGTGTGTGTTACCAAGTATGTGCTTTTCTGTGCTTCTGTGTGTGCACATTTCTCTCTGTATATGTGTTTCTGTATTAATATGGATGTGTATGTGTTTTAGTGTGTAATTTTCTGTGAGTATGTGCATGCATTACTCTCTGTATGTGTGTGTTGCTTTGATTCTGAATGTGGGCATATGTTTCTGTGTGGGCGTGTGTGTCTCTTGGTTTCTCTGTGTGTGAGTGTGTGTGTGTGTGTGTGTGTGTTCCTGTGTGAGTGTGTGTTTCTGCTTCAGTCTGTTTGTGTGTGTTTGTTGTGTGTTTCTGTATTCTTGTATGTTTCTATGTTTTATGTGTTACGCTGTGTCTGTATGTGTTTGTGGGTTTCAGTCTGTGTGTATGAGTGTGTTTCTTTCATTATGTGTGTGTGTTTCTGTGTGAGTGCGTGTGTGTTCTACCTATGTCTGTGTGTCTGTTTTTCTGTGTGTGTGTGTGTGTGTGTGTGTGTGTGTGTGTGTGTGTGTGCGCGCGCGCTTGTGTTTTCCTTAGTTTGTGTGTGTGTGTTTTTGCATTTGTGTTGGTCAGTTTGTGTGCGTGTCTGTGCATGTGTATGTATATGTGTTTCTAACTATGTGTATGTTTCTGAGTCTGCGTGTTTGTGCATGCAGTGATGTATTTGTGTGTGTGTTTGCATATTTCTCTGTTTTGTGTGCGTGGTAGGGGGAGGTTGTTCTGTCTGTGTATGTTTGTGTTTCTGTGACTGTGTGTGTGGGGGGCGGGAGGGAGGGGGTCCTGCCCGTGCTTGTTGAAGTGTGTTTCTGTCTTTCCATGTCCATGTGAATGTGTGTTTCTCTGTGTGTGCATGTGTATGTTTCTCATGTGTGTGTTGGTGTGTTTCCTTTCCTGTATTTGTGTGTTTTTGAGTGTGTGTGTGTGTAAGTGTGTGTGACAGCTTGTATGTGTTTGTGAGTGCTTGGTGTACATTTCTGTTTTGTGTGTGTGTTTATGTGTTTTGCATGTGTTCGTGTGTGTATCTGAGTTTCTGTGTTTGTGTGTTTTCACCAGACTCAAGGAGTGGCCGGGGCCAACCTTATGAGCCCTAGCTAAGCTAGTCTCATCATTGACTATGTAGAACTGTCGTCTTCCAAGCCTTCTCCAATAACGCTCCCCAACTCATCTTCCACTACATTGATGACTGCATTGGTGCTGCTTCATACATCCAGGCTGAGTATTTCAACTTTGCCTCTACCTTACACCTTGGCATGAAATTCATTTGGTCCATTTCTGACATCTTCCCCCCACCCCCCCCCACCCCATTCCTGATCTCTCTGTTTCCACCTCTGGAAACAAACCATTGACCGACCTCTTTTATAAACCCACCGTTATCTTTACTATACCTTTTCCCACGCAGTCTTCTGCAAAAGTGTCATTCTCTTTTCACAGTTCTTTTGTCTGTTTTCCATTCCAGGTCATCAGAGAAATATTCCTTCATCAAAGAATGGGGTTTCACTTCATCCATCACTGATGTTGTCTATCCCACATGCAATCTATTTCCTGAACATCCTCACTCACCTCATCTTCTCGTCACCTTAACAGTGATAGCATTCCTTTTGATCTTACCTGTAATGCATGGATTTATTCCTTCTGGTGCAATGATGCCCCATAGCACTAATTATTGAATGATAACTTTTATCAATTATTAATTATTTTATTATTTATTATTGATTGAGTACCACATGTAAAAAGACACAAATCCACGGTAATGGCAAGACTCTTGGCAGTGTGGAAGAACTGAGAGATCTTGGGATCAATGCCCATAGGACATTCAAAGCTGCTGTGCAGGTTGACAGTGTTGTTAAGAAGACAAATGATGTGCTGGCATTCATCAACTGTGGCATTGAGTTCAAGAGCCGTGAGGTAATGCTACATCTATATAAGTCCTTAGTCAGACCCCACATTGAGTTACGAGACGCCAGAATTTGGAGGAAGGGAGAGAGATAGCAACGAGAAAAAGTGAACCAGTATGGAGAAGGCAGTCACCAATGCTAGTACAGGAATATGTGAGTACATTGCACAGTACACAGTGAGAGATGCACAACTAGCAAAGCTAAAGTTAAATTAATGCGATGATGGCCTTAGTCGGGAAAGTTGATAAATTTGATAGTGCTAATGAGGACTGGGAGTCATATAATTGAGATGTTTGAACTGTACTATCATGCTAACAATGTGGATGAGAAGTCTGCACACTTCTGAGCTTAATGGCTGCTAGAAAATATAGTCTTTTACTCAACTTAGTAACTCCTAAAAAGCCAGCAAGCAAGACATTTGATGAAATTGTTGCAATTTTATAAAATCACCTGAGCCCAAAATTACCAGTAATAGCTGAGAGACTTAGATTTCACAGAAGAAAATAGTCAAAGGATGAAAGCATTTCTAAATACATTGCAGAACTGTGCAGACAGTCCCAATACTGTAACTTTGAAGATGGAATTTCTGATGCATTGAGGGTTAGGCTTGCCCTCAGAAGAGGCTACTTTCAGAAAGAGACCCAACCATAGAATGGTCACTGAACTTTGCAATATCATTGGAGACTGCAGTAAAAACTGTGGCATTACCACAGGAAATGAATTTAGAATGTGAAATAAACAAAATGTCCCTGAGTGGTGCAAAAACCCAAAAATGGTATCAATGTGGCAGATCCTCCCCAAAGAAAAAGTTTGCAGCAAGTGTCACAGACAACATACATAAGGAGAGTATGGAACTCGGACAATAATCAGAGCCAAAGAGGAAAAAAAGTTCTCAAATACAAAACTAAACAAATGCATTAAGTAATTGAATGTGAAACTGAACCAGACAGCATAGAGTCTGCCAAAGGTGAGCTGTCATGCTTAGAACTGCATAGCATTACTGTAACTGATCACAAAATCATATGAATCACAACAGGTGTGCCTGGTGTAAAACTGAAAATAGAGGTGGATACAGGGTCAGCTTTGCCTGTAATTTCAGAGGCTAACTACAACAGACTGTTTTCTAAGCTACTATTAGAAAAGATCTCTGTGATTTTAAGGACCTACACAAGAGAAAAAGTGTCCCAGAGAAAAACTGAAAGTGAATTTGATGTATGGAGGCCAAACGCTGCAGTTAAGAGCTTTATATGTTGAAAAGTGGAGGGCCTGCACTTTTCAGGCATGAATGATTGACAAAAATCCAACTAGAATTTATCAATGTGTCATCAACAGGCAACTGCAGCTCAAATGGTAGCCCTAACCAGAGAGTGTCATAGCTGCTTAATGCTAATGATAAGGTGTTTGAGAACGATATTGGTAAACTCAAATGCATGGAAGCTGGAATTGAACTGGATGAAGCAGCAACACAAAAATTCCACAAAGTATGTCCAGTGCCTTATCTACTATGTCCTAAAGTGGCTGCTGAACTTCAGAACTTAGAGGCATCCAGCATTCTCTCCAAGGTTGAGTGTAGCGATTGGGCCATGCCCATTGTCCCAGTGGTCAAGAAAGGGAAGGCTGCAACTATTTGCATATGTAGGGATTTCAATGGGAGAAACTGGTGATAGTAGTTTACAAGGCCCAAGTATGACCTGAGGTGATATATTTTCTGGTTTGGGTGCCTGTAGCACTGCTTCAATCTTCTCCTGTGACTTATGTAAGTCATGGTTGTTAATGCTATGTCTACAATATGAGATTTCATTCTTGAAAAACTCATATTTGTCTCTCTTTGCATGCAGACCATTCTCAGTCAGCCCGGTAAGCACAACCAAGGTTTTGGAGGTGATCTTCATAATTTTTTGCCAGTCATGATGATGTCATCAAGGTAACATTGTGTTATTGGAATATCTTGGATTATTTGGTCCATTGCTCTTTGCCAAATTTCAGAAGCTGATGTGCTGCCAAAGTCGAGACAATTAAACTGGAACAGCCTCTTGTGAGTGTTGATTGTGAGGAACTTCCTGCTTGACTCCTCAATCTCCATTTTCAGATAGTCTTGTGACAAGTCAATCTTTGAAAATCTCTTCCTGCCTGCCAAAGATGCAAAAATGTCTACTATTTATGGCAGGGAATACTGCACAGTATGCAGCATCGGGTTGATGCTCACCTTGAAACCCGCACTTATGTGAACAGCTCTAGCGTTCCCTTTCTTGAGCTCCAGAACAAAGGGCATGGCCCAATCACTCCACTCAACCTTGGAGAGAATTCCAGATGCCTCCAAGCTCTGCAGTTCAGCATCCACTTTAGGACATGATGTGAAAGGCGCTGGACAGACTTAATGGAATCTTAGTATTGCTCTCTCATCCAGTTCAATTCCAGCCTCCATGCTTTTGAATTTACCAATACTCTTCTCAAACACCTTCTCATTAACATTAAGCAGCTGTGACAGTCTCTGGTTAGTGCCACCATTTGGGCTGCCATCACCTGTTGTGTCACATTCAGAGCTTTCATTGAGTGCCAGTGCAGTTGGATTTCTCACAAGCGTTCACATACAAAAAGTGCTGATCCTCCACTTTTCAATTCATAGCACTCTTGCTCCTGTGTTCAGCCTCAATATATCACCTTTACCTTCAGTCTACCTTTGAGAGACACTGTTTCACCTCTGTGGGTCTTTGGAATCACTAAGGTGTTCTCTAATGGTATCTTAGAAAACAGACTGTTGTAGTCAGCCTTTGAAATTACAAGCAAAGCTGACAATGTGTCCAGTTCCATTTTCAATTTTACACCAGACACATCTATTGCTATCTGCTTCACTTCTAGGCATGACAGTTCACCTTTGTCAGACTCTATGTTGTCTAATTCTGTTTTACATTTGGTGACTTTATGTATTTGCTTAGTTTTGTGATTGAGACTTTCCACTCAGTTGTGTTTCCATTGGTCTTGCACATTCTCTCTATGTGACCTTGTCTGTGACACTTTCTGCATATTTTTTTTCTTTTAACCAACAGTCATTGCATCCTGGGAGGATTTCCCACTTTGATAACATCTTTTGCTTTTTGCACCATTCAGGGACATGTTGTGCGTTTCACATACTAACCTCCTTTTCAGTAGTTCTGCAGCATATCAAATGATATTGCAATGTCAGGTATGCACAAAGTCTTGAAAAGCTGTAGAGGGTTGTCGACTCAGCCAGCTGCATCACGGGCACAACCATCTCCATCATCAAGGATACCCTCAAAAGGTGATGCCTCAGGAGGACAGCATCCATCATGAAGGAACCTCACAATTCAGGACATGTCATCTTCTCATTGCTACCCTCGAGGATGGGGTACGGGAGTCTGAAGACTCACATTCAGTGCTTTAGTCAGAACCTCTTCTCCTTTGCCATCAGGTTTCTGAATAGTCCATGAACCCATGAACACTACATCACTATATATGTTCATGTTTATTATTGCAAATTCCTGTTCTAAGGTTAGGTCTCTTTCAGGCAGTAGCCTCTTTTGAGTGCATTGACTATGCATGCCACATACAAACATGTCCCTTAATCCAGCAGAAAGTCTATCTCTGAAGTCACAGTACTGGGAAAGTTTGCGCAGTTCTGCAATATATTCAGAAATGCATTCATCCTTTGACTAGTTCCTTTTGTAAATTCTAAATCTCTCAGCTATTACTAGCAATTTAGGGCTCAAGAGATTTTGTAAATTTGTAACAATTTTGTCTAATGTCTTACTTGCTGGATTTTCAGAGGTAACTAAATTGAGTGAAGGACTTACTCCTGGAACAGCTAAAGATAGTTATCTGTGGGTCCTAGAGATGGACCGCGGAGGGTTCCGCCCAGCTGATTGCCAGGCGATGTTCTGTCGTATGTCTGGGAACATGGGGTAACCATGGGTACCATTGAGGTGTTCTGGGGCAGAAGGGAGCCACAGGGGATAAATGTCATCCTAGATCAGGATGGGAATATTTCAGTTTAATTTCATCTATGCTAGTGTTTATGTTAGTTACCATGTTTCTTGTAGTATTGTAGAATGTAATTTGTAATAAATGTATTTTTGTAAAGCAAAAAGTATTATGTGGCATCCCCACATGCAGCGACCGTCAGTTTTTTCCATTTGGGAGAGAGGTGGGGGCATGTCCCTAGTGGACATCCTTTTCCAAGGGTATCCTTCCCATGTGCATCGAGGAGCTGGGGTGGAGAGTGCTACATAGACTGGTGCCCCATAACAAATTTCTCACTTTCTAGTTGCATTTTAGCCTCATACCCTTCATCTTTGGTCATCCAGTAAGGAAGGGAGTAGGGAAAGAGGAGGAGGTCCTGGAGCTGGCTGTGAGAATACAGTCTGTGAGATCACGGTAAAGAATACAATCCGTGAGATCAGTGAAGAATAAAGTCTGTGAGATCAGTGAAGAATAAAGTCTGTGAGATTGCAGTAAGGAATAGAGTCTGTGAGATCACAGCTTTCTAGTTGTAAACTACATTCAGTGGCAACTATATTATGTACATCTGCACACTGCTGTTTAATGAAGATTACGAACCAGCTAGTCATGTGACAGCAACTCGGTGCATTTTAGTATTCAGGCATAGACAAGAAATTTTGTCATTGCCAAGAGCGAACATCAGGATGAGGAAGAAATGTGATCAGTGACTTTGGCTGTGGAATGATTATTGCTGCCAGACAGGGCGTAGTGACTGTCTGAGAAACTGCTGATCTCCTACGATGTTCATGCACAACAGGCTCTGGAGTTTACGGAGAGTGGTGTGGAAAAAAAACAAAAAGATCCAGTGAGCAGCAGCTCTGTGGGTAAAATGTCTCTTTTGAGAATGGTCAGACCAGTTCAAGCTGACAGGAAGTATCACATTACAACAGCGACTTGGGGAAAGGCATCCCTGAATGCACCTCTGAAACTCCTTTCCATACTTCCCATTCCACACTGACATATCTGTCCATGGTTCGAAGCCAAATGCAGGTTGAAGGAGCAACATCTCATATTCTGTTTGGGTAGCTTCCAAACTGACGTTATGAGCATAAATCACTCACCCATCTACTCCATCACTTGGACTTGCTTATCACCTGACAGATTGAACTCCCCCTCCCCCAGCTTCTTATCCTGGCTGTTGACCCCTTCCTTTCCATTTCTGATGAATGGTCTCGGTCTGAAACATTGACTGTTCATTTCCATAGATGCTGCCTGACCTGCTGAGTTCCTCTAGCATTTTGTGTGTGTTGTTTAGATCTTCTTCGGTGTCTGATATCCCTTGTTAGGGAGCCGCCCACCTCAGAGAGCCTTATTAATCCATGGAGAATTACCTAACGGTAGTTTTACTCTTCTAAGTTTGTCTTCAATGACAACATTTTCAAATCGCAAGAGGAGGCAGGAAAAGATGGAATATTTGATACCGGGCAAAGGTTACAAAATCATCCATCACGTTAGGCCGAGAGCTGAAGAGTTCCCTGTTTTATCTCTCCCTCCTTACAGAGCCAGATCATATTTGCCTCACAACAATCCATAGGAACAGTTGTGAAGGCCGAGCGTAACTGGAGTTTTCACTTTCTTCTCAGCTCCCTCACACAAAGCTCTGAGATGCTGATGAACAGAAATACCTCAAGAGGAGATTGAGCAGAGTTGGAATGTCACCAACAACTCAAGTAAATTTCTACAGATGTGCCGTGGAAAACATTCTGACTAGTTATATTACTGTTTGGTATGCACAAAGTCTGGAAAACTGTAAAGGGTTGTCGACTCATCCAGCTCCATCACAGGCACAACCATCTCCACCATCAAGGATATCCTCAAAATGTGATACCTCAAGAGGGCAGCATCCATCATGAAGGAACCTCACCATTCAGGACACAGACAATAGGTGCAGGAGTAGGCCATTCGGCCCTTCGAGCCAGCACCGCCATTCACTGTGATCATGGCTGATCATCCACAATCAGTACCCCATTCCTGCCTTCTCTCCATATCCATGACATGTCTTCTTCTCATTGCTACCTTCGAGGAGGGGGTACAGGAGCCTGAAGACTCACATTCTATGTTTTAGTCAGAACATCTCCTTTGCCGTCAGGTTTCTGAATAGTCCATGAACCCATGAGCACTACCTCACTATATTTGTTCATGTTTATTATTACATTTGCATCTTCTCATTTATGGTACACTGTACTTTTGCCACAAAACAACACATCTGATGATATACGTCAGTGATAATTCAGATTCAGATTTGAACTTGGTATGTTTACCCTTCACCCTAAGAGGAACATGCTGCCCCTGACTCTTGTTATGGCCCTTCTAAGAGCCTCCCGCTTGCCATTCGACCTCAATTGGATCCTACCTCATGCCCGCCAAGCTAACCCTGCTCCAATTCCAGTTTTTAACCCAATGACCTGTACTGTCTTTTCCATTGACTCCTTTAAAACTAATATTGGTACTGAAATTGGTTTACTATTGTCTCATAAAGCTTTTGCTACATACTGCTTATACAGATGAAATCATTACAGAATACGTTGAGGTAAAACAACAGAATGCAGAATAAAGTGTAACAGCTCCTGAAAAAGTGTAGCGTAGGTAAACGATAAAGTGCAAGATCACAATGGGGTAGTTTGTAAGGCCAAGAGTCCACCTTATCATATAAATGGTCTGTTCGAGCGTCAGATAGCAGAGGGATAGAAGCTGTCATTGAGCCTGACAGTGTGTGCTTTCAGGCATTTGTATCTTCTGCCTGATAAAACCAAACAGCCTGATGCTATCTTCATTGTCACTGGTGATTTTAATCAAGCAAGTCTAAAAACAGTCCTGCCTAAATTCCACCAGCATGTGGATTTTGCACCCAAAGGTGAAAATGCACTAAACTTGGTTTATACTAACATATCAGGTGAATATAAAGTAGTTCCTTACCCCACATTGGGTTCTCAGATCACCTACCTGTTACGCTAATTACAAACTGCTGATCAAGTGGGCCAAACCAGTTCTAAAGAATGCTCAAGAATGACTAGATTCTAGACGGTTCCAGAAGACTGGAAAATTGCAAGTGTCACTCTACTTTTCAGACATGTCGGTGTGGAATGGGAAATATGGAAACTAAATTCAGAGGTGCATTCAGAGATGCTCTTCCACAAGTCACTGTTGTAATGTGTTGCTTCCTGTCAGCTTGAACCGATCTTCAAGTAAAAGATGCAGAAGAAAGACTGACTTCAGTGATTGGGAAATGTTGGAATCGATTGCTGAGGCTGAGATCTCAGGGTATGTGGAGGTACGTGATAAACTAGGCTGTATTTAGCATCATTTCATCAAGGGAAAGTCTTGCCTGACAAATCTGTTGGAATTCTTTGAAGAAACTTTTTGTTTAAATTCTTTGAGTTTAAGAGCCGAGTGATGTTGCAGCTATTTAGGACCCTGGTCAGACCCCACTTGGTGTACTGTGCTCAATTCTGGTCGCCTCACTACAGGAAGGACGTGGAAACCATAGAAAGAGTGCAGAGGAGATTTATAAGGATGTTGCCTGGATTGGGGGCATGCTTTATGAGAATAGATTGAGTGAACTCGGCCTTTTCTCCTTGGAGCGATGGAGAATGAGAAGTGACTTGATAGAGGTGTACAAAATAATGAGAGGCATTGATCATGTGGATAGTCAGAGGCTTTTCCCCAGGGCTGAATTAGCTAGCACGAGAGGGCATAGTTTTAAGGTGCTTGGAAGTGGGTACAGAGGAGATGTCAGGGGTAAGTTTTTTTATGCAGAGAGTGGTGAGTGCGTGGAATGGGCTGCCAGTGGCTGTGTTGTAGATGGAAACTATAGGGTCTTTTAAGAGACTCCCGGATGGCTACATGGAGCTTAGAAAAGTAGAGAGGTATGGGCAAAGCCTAGGTAGTTCTAAGGTAGGGACATGTTCAGCACAGCTTTGTGGGCCGAAGGGCCTGTGTCGTGCTGTTTGTTTTCTATTTTTCTATGTTTCTGAACAACAAGCAGGATAGACAAAGGAGAATCAGTTGATGATGTGTATTTGGATTTTCAAAAGGCCTTTGACAAGGTGCCACAGATGAGGCAGCTTAACGAGCCACAAGCTTATGGTATTGCAGGGAAGTTTCTGGCATGGATAAAGCAGTAGCTGATTAGCTGGAGGCAAAGAGTGAGTAAAAAGGCAGCCTTTTCTGGTTGGTTACCGGTGACTACTGTTGTTGCAGAGGGGTCTGTGTTAGACCAATTCTTTTTATGTCATATGTCAATGATTTGGATGATGGAATTGGTGGCCTTGTTGCAAAGTTTGCAGACAGCATGAGGTTCAATGGAGGGGCAGGTAGTTTTGAGGATCGAGCAAGGCTACAGAAGGACACGGACAGATTCGGAGAATGGCCAAAGAAATAGCAGATGTAATACAGTTTTGGGAAGTGTATGGTAATGCCCTTTGGTAGAAGAAGTGAAAAGGTTGATCACTTTCTAAATGGAGCTAAAATACAAAGAAATGAGGCGCAAAGAGATTTGGGAGTCCTTCTGCAGGAATGCCAAAAGGTTCATTTGCAGGGTGAGTCTGCGGTGAGGAAGGCAAATGCAATCCTAGAATTCATTTCAAGAGGACTAGAATATAAAAGCAAGGATATAATGTTGAAACTTTATGAAGTACTGGTGAGACCTCACTTGGAGTATTGTGAGCAGTTTTGGGCCCCTTACCTTAGAAAGGATGTGCTGAACCTGGAGGGGGTTCAAAGGAAGTTCATAAAATTGTTTCCAGGGTTAAATGGCTTGCTACATAAAGAGCGTTTGATGGCTGTAGGCCTGTACTCACTAGAATTCAGAAGAAAGAGGAGTGACCTCATTGAAATCTAACAAATTCTGAAAGGCTTTCATAGAGTGGATGTGGAGAGGCTGTTTCCTATGGTGGAATAGTTTCAGACCAGAGAACACAGTCTCAGAATAGAGGGACATTCTTTTAGGACTGAGATGAAGTGCAATTTCTTTAGCTAGAGAGGTGATTCTATGGAATTCTTTGCCACAGGAAACTGTAGAGTCCAAGTCTTTATGTATATTTAAGACTGCTATTGATAGATTCTTCATCAGTCAGGGCCTGAAGTGATAGGGGTTGAAGCCAGGAGATTGGGGCTGACAGGAAATTTGGTTTAGCAATGATGAAATGATGGTGCAGACTCAATGGACCAAATGGCCTAATTCTGCTCCTCTAACTTATGGTCTATGGTCTTATGGAATTCAGAGGATTACAAACCACAAGACTACCTTTTGTGTCTGTGACCATGATGCCTCACTCCTCAACAGGCTAAATATCTTTTACACCCAAGTTGATGAACAGAAGAAATTGTAGGTGAGGAAGGCACCCCTCCCCCCAGGGGATCAGACACTCCATCTGGCTGAAGCTGAGGTGAGGAAGACCCTGGCCAGAGGTCAACCCATGCAAAAGTGTGGAGCTTAATAATTAACTAGATCAAGTTCCAAAAGACTGTGCAGCCCAGAGGAGTGAGGTGCTGATGGATATATTTCCATCTCTCTGGAAACGCTCATTGTCCCCTCAGTTTTCAAGGCATCATCCTTCATTCCAGCACCAAAGAAGGTGACAGTAACCTGTCAAAATGAGTTTTGTCCAGTACTATTAACATCAACCATTATGAAATGCTTTGAGTGGCTGGTCATGGAACGCATTAAAGCCTTATTCCCAACTACATTGGACCCTTTCCAGTTCGCTTATCACTCAAATCGATCCACTGACCTCTGCCTTCCACTCTGAGATGCCCCACTTGGAAAGTAGAGTCTCACATGCCAAGCTGCTGTTATAGACTTCATTTCAGGCACTTAACACCACCATGCCCCGGAAACTGGTGGGGAAAACTGTCCTCGCTGGGTTTCAACACCTCCCTCTGTAACCGGATCCTGGACTTCTTAACAGAAAGGCCATCGTCAGTCCGTGTGGGTAGCAACATCACTCGTCCCATTACATTGAGGACTGGCACTCCCCAGGGTTGTGTGCTCAGCCTGCTGCTGGTCAAACTGCTGATGCATGACTGAGTCAGAAGATTCTGCTCAGACTGTATCAGCAAGTTTGCAGGTGACACAACACTGGCTGACCTCATCAACAACGAGTACAGAGAAGAAGTCGAGTGGTTGGTAGACTGGTGAAGTGTTGCCCATGTCACTGGTGACCTGCAGGCCTAATAAAAAGTGCATGAATCAGGATTTGGGAATATCCAGGATCTCCAATCAGTTTTTCTTTCGGTTGTGTTTTAAGACAACCAGATTACGAAACTATTCCAAACAAGCAATAGATTAATTGTGATAGAGATTCTCTAAAAGAGAAATTGTTAAAAAATCACTTGTAAAATAGAGCAAGTTAATTTTTTAACAAATCATATGCCATTCAATTTTATTTTTATATCTATATACAGATAACTGTCCTTCGGAACTGGTGGATGAAAGAAAAATTGAGGTCTATGTGCAAGGAAAGTGATCTTTGAGCAGGATTTTTAAAAATTGATAAAGCTGAAAATGCTACTAAAAGAATATTGGATGTAATGTAAATTTACCGACACAATATAAAGTTAATGAACGAGTCTGTATCTCAGTCTATGGTTTGGATACTATAGAGAGTGCAGAGGAGATTTACAAGGATGTTGCCTGGATTGGAGACATTCCTTATGAGAATAGATTGAGTGAACTTCTTTTCTCCTTGGAGCAACACCGGATGAGATGTGACCTGACAGGGGTGTATAAGATGATGAGAGGCATTGATCATGTGGATAGACAGAAGCTTTATCCCAGGGCTGAATTGGCTAACATGAGGGGACATAGTTTTAAGGTGCTTGGAAGTAGGTACAAGGGGGAATATCAGAGGTAGGTTTTGCACACAGAGGATGAAGGGTGCGTGGAAAGCACTGTCAGCTAAGGTGGTAGAGATGGATACAATAGGGTCTTTAAATAGACTCTTAGATAGTTACATGGAGCTTAGAAAAGTAGAGGGCTGTACTGTAATGACATTCTAGGCAGTTTCTAGAGTAGGTTACATGGTTGGCATAATATTGAATGGCCTGTAATGTGCTGTAGATTTCTATGTTCTGTCTGAATGTGAACATGGAAATCATTGTGAACTTCATAAAGATTCAGATGAACCATGCCCCTCTGCGAATATATTTTTCCTCCATATAGAGAGAGATAAGTGCACCAAGTTCCTGGAAATTCACATCATCGATGACCTGGTCTCTCAGTATCACCTCGCTGAACAAGAAGGCACAGCAGTGCCTCCAAGGTGTCACAGGCAAGTATCTCTGTGCCATACAGTACTAATGTATGCACTTTATTTATGTGGAATTAATCAGAAGATTTCATCCTTACTTTCCTAAGTTATTTCTCATTTACATATGTGTACAACTGTGCTTTACACCTTTGTCCAGAGAAATATGGTATCATTTGTTGGTGTACATATATATAATTAAATGACAATGAGCTTGACTTGATGATGGGAGAGGGGAGAGGTGAGAGTGTCTGGGGTGTGTGTGGTTTTTGACAATGCTGGCTGCTTTACTGAGGCAGCAGAAAGTGTAGGCAGAGGCCATGGAGGGGAGGCTTGATTCTGTGATGTGCTGAGCTGTGTCCACGGAAACCCTCTGCAGTTTCTTGCGGTCACAGGCAGAGCAGTTACTGTACAAAGTCGAGATGCATCCAGTCAACGTGCTTTCTATGATTCAAATAGAGAAGAAAGTTCATTGTGAAACTGAACCCAAAACTGTGAAGGTTAAAATTATTGCTTGTCCCTGCGAATGCGTAACCAGTGCGTTGATGTCTGAGTGTGCTGGAGGGTGTGCAGTTATCCACTGAGGATAGTTGAGCCTTGTGTCCAAATGTTTGGATATTTTTTCAGTTCTCCATCCTCATCAATCAAGACCCTCAGAATCATTCTCCAGTCAACCCGCAGAACTGAACTCCCTGAACCTGGAATAATTTCAGTTTATGTCTACCACGCACACCGACCATTTCCCAAAATGGGATGACCAGACTAAACACTAGACCAGCGGTTCCCAACATGGAGTCTGCGGACACTCAGTTAAATGTAGGGGTCCATTACATAAAAAAGGTTTGAAACCACTGCACTAGGCTTTTCAGAATGTTTCATTGTGATATAAGTCCATAAGACAGAGAAGCAGAAACAGACCATTCGGCCCATTGAGTCTGCTGCGCCATTCCATCGTGGCTGATTTATCATCTCTCTCAAACCCCATTCTGCTGCCTTCTTCCCATAACCATTGACACCCTGACTAATCAATAACCTATCGACACACTCAAAGTGCTGGAGGAACTCAGCAGCCCAACCAGCATCTGTGGACAAAGGTAAACAGTTGACGTTTCAGGCCGAGACCCTTTATAAAGGGTCTCAGCCAAAAACATCGACTGTTTTCTCTTTTCCATAGATGCTGCCTGGGCTGCTGAGTTCCTCCAGCACATTGTGTGTGTTGCTTGGATTTCCAACATCTGCAGATTGTGGAAGAACTTATCAACCTCTGATTTAAATTTCCCTAATGACTTGGCCTCCACAGCCATCTGGGGCAATGAATTGCACAAATTCACTGCCCTCTGTTAAAGTGATCTCTCATTTCTGCCTCTACTTAAAAAGTTTCTCTAACCACTTCTTCACCCTGCCTTGCCCCTGTGATGAACTAAGTACAGTTTCCCCGAGTCTTTCTGTATCTCTCCTTTCTGGTACTGCTTGTATCTTTTCTTTCTTCCTCCCAGCATTTAACTCTTCTCTTTTCACAGTGATAACCTACACTTGCTCCTTCTCTGCTACCTTCCCCATCCTATATTTATCTCTTTGGTCTCCCATGACCCTCCTCTTGATTTACTCCTTCTGCAAGTTTGCTTCATCTGTCATCTTAGAAACTCTGTCCAGTGCACAAGTTCCAGTCATTAGCATGCATTCATAAAGGGAATGCACTTCAGAAGTTCAAAGCTAAGGTAAATTTATTACTGAAGTATATATATATATATATGTCACCATACATGACCCTGAGATTGAATTTCTTGCGGGCATACACAGTTCATCCAAGAAGCTCAATAGAATCAATGAAAGACCGCACCCAAAAGAACGGGCAAACAACTAATGTTCAAAAAATGAACAAACTGCAAATACAAAAAAGCAAAAAACAATAAATATTAAGAACATGAGTTGAAAAGTCCTTGAAAGTGAGTCTATAGGTTATGGGAACAGTTCAGTGATCTGATCCACTCTGTACTTTCATTCACTCTGAAAGATAACATTCTCATATTTAATTCTTTCCTGTTGCTCAACAACTCTCAGTCCAGTCTGTTTACAATTCCGTATCTCCTTCAGACATTGGAGACATTTGGCTCATCGAGTCTAAATCTGACAGTTTATGGGGTGATCCCAACACCCATAACGTATTCGTATATTCCCATCAGTTCCTCTCAGGCTGTACTGAATAGCTGTACAGTCGGAATGGTTTAAAATGGCCAATTAACCTATCTGGGCTGCACCTTCAATCCTGACGTGGTCTTGCATCACTTGCCTTTTCAAACCTATTAGCTGGATTCCATTCATCATCCCTATTTATTGATCAAGAGACTCCGAAAATTGAATGAGACAACTTGCCATGCATAACTCTATGTGCATTCTTCTCCAGACGACTGCCAATTTGATCTATCATTAAACCCAATCCCAGGATATAAATAAAATCCAAATCACAAATCAGGTATACAAGGTATTAAGAGGAATAAATAGAGTGGACAGCCAGCGTCTCTTCCCCAGCGCACCACTGCCCAATACAAGAAGACATGGCTTTAAGGTAAGGGGTGGGAAGTTCAAGGGGAATATTAGAGGAAGGTTTTTTACTCAGAGTGGTTGGTGTGTGGAATGTACTGCCTGAGCCAGTGGTGGAGGCAGATACACTAGTGAAGTTTAAGGGACTACTAGACAGGTATATGGAGGAATTTAAGGTGGGGGGTTCAATGGGAGGCAGGGTTTAAGGGTTGCCACAACATTGTGGGCCAGAGGGCCTGTACTGTGCTGTACTATTCTATGTTCTATGTTCTATCTCTTCACTCATGTGGAATCACACTGAAATTCTCGGAATCACTGAGGTACACTTCGATTTTTATTTGTTGTACTTTTTATTTATTGATTTGGGGTGAGGTGATCGTGAATTGCTTCGTTTACCACCCTGAAGAAGTTGAACTGCCTCCATGTTTAGCAGAACAACACAACAGTAACAACTATCACAATAAAACAAGAGGAGCCAAATATGCAACTTTCTCAACCATCCATCCTCTCACCCGACAGACAGTCCTCCAACAGCCAAATAAATACCTTTCCCAACCACTCACCCTCTCACATGACAGGAAGTCCTCCAACACCAACACAGTCATCAAAGTATGTATGTTGTCACATACTAACGTTTTAGAAACATGGAAACATAGAAAGCCTACAGCACAACACATGCTCTTTGACTGACAAAGCTGTACCGAGCATGCCCTTACTGTAGAAATTACCTAGGGTTACCCATAGCCCTCTATTTTTATAAGCTCCACATACCTATCCAGGAGACTCTTAAAAGACCCTATTGTATCTGCCTCCACCACCGTTACTGGCACTCACCACTCTCTGCGTAAAAAAAACTTACGCCTGCCATCTCCTCTGTACCTGCTTCTAAGCACCTTAAAACTGTGACCTCTCGTGTTCGCCATTTCAGACCTGGGAAAAAGCCTCTGACTATCCACACGATAAATGCCTCTCATCATCTTATACATCTCTATCAGGTCACCTCTCATCCTCCGTCGCTCCAGGGAGAAAAGGCCGAATTCACTCAACCTATTCTCATAAGGCATGTTCCCCCATCCTGGCGACATCCTTGTAAATCTCCACTGCACCCTTTCTATGGTTTCCACATCCTTTCTGTAGTGAGGTGACCAGAAATGAGCATAGTACCCCAAGTCGGGTCTGGCCAGGGTCCTATATAGCTACAACATTACCTCTCGGCTCCAAAACTCAATCCCAAGATTGATGAAGGCCAATGCACCGTATGCCTTCCGAACCACAGAGTCAACCTGCGTAGCAGCTTTGAGTGTCCTATGGACTCGGACCCAAAGATTCCTCTGATCCTCCACTGCCAAGAGTCTTACCATTAATACTATATTCTGTCATCATATTTGACCTACCAAAATGAACCACCTCACACTTATCTGCGGTGAACTCCATCTGCCACTTCTCAGACCAGTTTTGCATCCTATCAATGTCCCACTATAACCTCTGACAGCCCTCCACACTATCCACAACACCCCCAACTTCTGTGTCATCAGCAAATATACTATACTATTCCTCCACTTCCTCATCCAGGTTATTTATAAAAATCATGAAGAGTAAGGGTCCCAGAACAGATCACTGAGGCACACCACTGGTCACCAACCTCCATGCTGAATATTACCCGTCTATAACCACTCTTTGCCTACTCTGGGCAAACCAATTCTGGATCCACAAAGCAATGTCCCCTTGGATCCCATGCCTCCTTACTTTCTCAATAAGCCTTGCATGGGGTACCTTATCAAATGCCCTGCTGAAATCCATATAAACTACATCTACTGCTCTACCCTCAGCAATGTGTTTAGTTGCATCCTCAAAAAATTCAATCAGGCTGGTAAGGCACAACCTCCCTTTGACAAAGCCATGCTGACTATTTCTAATCATATTATGCCTCTCCAAATGTTCATAAATTCTGCCTTTCGGGATCTTCTCCATCAACGTACCAACCACTGATGTAAGACTCACTGGTCTATAATTTCCTTAGCTATCTCTACTCCCTTTCTTGAATAAGGGAACAACATCCGCAACCCTCCAATCCTCTGGAACCTCTCCCATCCCATTGATAATGCAAAGATCATTGCCAGAGGCTCAGTAATCTCCTTCCTCACCTCCCACAGTAGCCTGGGGTACATCTCATCCGGTCCTGATAACTTATCCAACTTGATGCTTTCCAAAAGTTCCAGCACATCCTCTTTCTTAATTTCTACATGCTGAAGCTTTTCAGTCAGCAGTAAGTCATCTCTATAATCACCAAGATACTTTTCCATACTGAATACTGAAGCAAAGTATTCGTTAAGTACCTCTGCTATCTCCTCTGGTTATATACACACTTTTCTACTGTCACACTTGATTGGTCCTATTCTCTCGCATCTTATCCTCTTGTTCTTGACATACTTGCAGAATGCCCTGTGGTTTTCCTTAATCCTGTCTGCCAAGGCCTTCTCATGGCCACTTCTGGCTCTCCTAATTTCACTCTTAAGCTCCTTCCTGCTAGCTGTATAATCTTCTCGATCTCTATCATTACCTAGTTTATTTAACATTTTGTAAACTTTTCTTTTCTTCTTGACTAGATGTACAATAGCCTTTGTACACCATGGTTCCTGTACCCTACCATCCTTTCCCTGTCTCATTGGAACGTACCTGAGCAGGACTCCACACAAATATCCCCTGAACATTTGCCACATTTCTGCCATACATTTCCCTGAGAACATCCTTTCCCAATTTATGCTTCCGAGTACCTGCCTGATAGCCTCATATTTCCCCTTACTCCAATTAAGCGCTTTCCTTAACTTGTCTGTTCCTATCCCTCTCCAATGCTATGGTAAAGGAGATAGAATTGTGATAACTATCTCCAAAATGCTCTCCCACTGAGAGATCTGACACCTGACCAGGTTCATTTCCCAATATCAGATCAAGTACAGCCTCTCCTCTTGTAGGCTATCTACATATTGTGTCAAGAAACCTTCCTGAACACACCTAACAAACTCCACGCATCTAAACCCCTCGCTCTCAGGAGATGCCCATTAATTTTTGGGATATTAAAATCTCCCACCACAACAACCCTGTTATTATTACACCTTTCTAGAATCTGTCTCCCTATCTGCTCCTCAATGTCCCTGATACTATTGGGTGATCTATAAAAAAAAAACACCCAATAGAGTTATTAACATCTTCCTGTTCCTGACTTCCACCCACAGAGACTCCGTAGACAATTCCTCCATGATTTCCTCCTTTCCTGCAGCCGTGACACTATCTCTGATCAGCAGTGCCATGCTCCCACTTCTTTTGCCTCCTTCCCTGTCCTTTCTGAAATATCTGTAGCCTGGCATGCTCTGTAACCATTCCTGCCCCTGCACCATCCAAGTCTCTGTAATGACCACAACATCATAGCTCCAAATACTGATCCACACTCTAAGATCATCCTCTTTGTTCCTAATACTTCTTGCATTAAAATAGACACATCTCAGACCATCGGTCTGAGCGTGTCCCTTCTCTATCACCTGCCTATCCTCCCTCTCGCACTGTCTACAAGCTTTCTCTATTTGTGAGCCAACCGCTTCTTCCTCCATCTCTTCAGTTCGGTTCCCACCCCCCAGAAATTCCAGTTTAAATTCTCCCCAATAGCTGTAGCAACCTCCCTGCCAGGATATTGGTCCCCCTTGGATTTAAATGTAATCCGTCTTTTTTGTACAGATCACACCTGCCCCAAGAAAGTTCTGAATGATATAGAAATCTGAATCCCTGCCCCCTGCTCCAATCCCTCAACCACACACCTATCCTCCACCTCATTCTATTCCTATACTCACTGTCATGTGGCACAGGCAGTAATCCCAAGATTACTACCTTTGAGGTCCTGCTTCTCAACTGCCTTGCAGGCATTTACAGGAATAATGAAATGCCTTCAGGCTGCCTGTCAACTCACAGAATCAGGGCCTCAGCCATCGGGCTTTGACTTCCAGACTCACTTTGGATTCGACCTGCAGACTTGGATGTTTGGTATCAACCCCAAGTTTCATCAATGACGATACCCTGAATTCCAGGCCTCAAACTCTGGACGTCTCTGTAATTCCCTGTGGTCCTTACTGACTTTTTAGCTCCCTCCAGCTCCTTCCTGACCCTGTGAACACCCTTTGACCACAACATCCCACCCTGCCTCTTTAACCCCCTCTGGACACACTTCCCCATCTCTGTGACCCTCTCTGGCGCCTATGCACCTCCCCGGCTCTGAGACACCCTCCAGCCCCTATACTCCTCCCCGTCACTGTGACACCACTCATGCTCCTAGAACTGTTGCCCTTATCTTCTCTTATTCTGTGTTCCCGTTGCTGCACCATTATCTATCTTGTCATCAACTGCCTGGGTCCCCAGCAATGGAATCTCCTCTGCAAAGCTCTCTGCTCCTTTCCACTAACATGCTCCTTGTAATCTCTTTCAATCCTCTCCCCCAGTATCTCCTGACATAGTGGGGTTGTCTGATTTCTGTTTGATTTACTCTGCCGTTAATACCACAGGATGATTTTCTTTGGGGGTGGGGGCAGAGGCATTGTTTAAATACACCTCTGGTTGTCATGACTACATTCTGCCAGCATTGCCCTGTGTGAGGAGGAAGGTATCATACTTACCCCTGCTTCACTTCCTCATTACCAGACCTTTGGCTATTTCTAGAAACCACTGACATTTCTTTTTTGAGATTGGTGTTGGTTTATCATCATGTGAGGTGCAGTCGAAGGCTTGCTTTACATACAATCATGATAATCAACGAACGATAGCTATCAGATCATTTCTCAGTGCATTGAGATAGAACAAGGTAAAGAGCAACAGAATGCGAAAGTATAGCAGCTACAGAGAACATGCGGTGCAGGTAAATGATAATGTGCAAGATTCTAATGGGGTAGATTGTGATGTCAAGACCCTGTTTGTAGTATGGTTAGATTATTGGCCCACATTCAGGAGTGTTATAATAGCAGGATTGTAGGTCACAAAGATGGAGTGGGTTGTGAGTGGGTGGGGCATGTGGAGTGTTGCAGAGACAGGGTGAGGTGTAAGAGCCGGGGGAGGGGGTTACAGAAATGAAGGGGCCAAAGAGGTTTAAAGAGATGGGAGGGAGGGGCTCACAGAGGGATGGCTGTAGGGGCTGGAGGGAATTACAATGACAGGGAGTGGTGTAGGGACCAGAGGGGGAGGGGGACCACAGAGATGGGAGAGGTGTATTGCGTAGCATTATAGAGAAGGAGGAAGGATTTACAGAGACAAGGAAGAGTGTAGAGTCCACAGGAGGATAAAAATACAGGGAGGGGTGTAGGTGCAGGAGGGGGGTTACAAACTATGTGAGACGTATCAAAGCCAGAAAGTGCGTAGGGTCTAGAGAGGGGTTACTTACACAGGGGCGGATGCACCAGAGGACAGAGGTGTTGCAGAGACAGGGTGGGATGTAGGGCTTAGAGGGGGGGTTACAGAGAGGGGGTGAGGGCTGTGTCTGAGGGACATTTCACAGTGGAGCATTCTCTCAGCTGAACAAAAATAACATAATCGTTGGGTTGAAATGGGTTAACCATTTGTGAATACTTCCTCATTTTGTTTCCCTTTCCTAATTTAGGTAATCTCTTCACTGTTATCCACACCATGCAGCTGTTAGGGATGGGGGAGCAGATGACTCTGATCACTGAAGTATCTGTCAGTGATTAATTCTGGAGACGATCATTGAAGTGTCTGCCGGTGATTACTCCAGAGACAAGCAGCGCACTGATTCTGGGTATGTAATACCATGCTTATAGCCAACTCTGGCAAGACTGGTGTTGTAAGAGGGTATACAGTGTCTGATCATTGACGCACTTTGTGGGGTTCTACAGTCCGGCTCATTGGTGGTGTGAAACACTATACAGCGGCCCGATCATTTATGCCCTTTGTGGGTTCTAGGATCTTGTTAACTGGTGATGTGAGTGAGACACAGTACAGAGGTCTGATCATTGATGCAATTTTTGGGGTTCTGGGATCCTGATTATTGGTGGTGTGAGACATTCCACAGAGTACAAACATTGATGCACTTTGTGTGGTTCTAGGTTCTCGGCTTTATCCAGCACAACAATGGGATCTCCAGCCCACCACACTCCGGCCATCTAGTCTGCCCATCTGCACTAATCCCATTTGCCCACATCAGGTCTGCATCGTTCTGTACCCTGCCCATTCTCGTGCCTGTCCCAATGCCTCTTAAACATACTGATTGTACCAGCCTGGAGCATGTCTGGCAACACATTCAAGATTAAACCAGCAGAAAATACTTTCCTCTCAGGTCCCCTTTGAAACTCCTCCTTGGCACCTTAGCCCTGCATCTTCTTGTTGCTGACACATCACCCATGACAAAAACCATTAAAGTGATCAGCCCTTTCTGCACCTTTCATAATATTCTATTCCTATCAGGTCACCTCTGGCTTCCTTCACTCTAAAGAGAGAGAGAAGGTGAGAAAAAGGGGAGAGAGATAGAGAAAGAAAGGAAAAAACAAGCTCTATATCTCATTAAAACAGATGTTCTACAATCTAGGCGGCATTCTGGTAAATCTCCATTGAGTTCTCTCCAGCTCAATAACTTCCTGTTCAGAGTGTGATTTCCGTAACTGCACACAGTTCTCCAACTGCAGTCTGACCAGCTGCTTGTAATACTGCAACATAACATATTATTGCAACATAGAAAGTGGAAATACTAAAGGAATTCAATGAGTCAGACATTGTATGGGATTTGCTGAGTTCCTCCAGCCTTTTTAGAAAGTTCTCCACTCATCAACTTTCCTTGGGGCCCTGCCATTTAGTACAGGGGTTGACTTTCCAAAATGCGTCACCTCACACTTGTTAGGGTTAAGTTCCACCTGCCATTGCATCACCAAACTTTGAACCTGAATCTTGACCTGTGGCAACATTCAACACACTTCCTTGCTAATCACAACATTGACACTTTTAATTCCATCTGTATTCTTACTAACCTCCAAGCTCTAAAGACACACAAAAAAAATGGAAGATATGGGAATCTGGGACAAGAAATCATTTTAATAAGAAAGAGGGCTCTGTGGAAGCATTGCACTTTGAAGGAGCAGAAACAGGAAAAAAATTATCCAAGGGACAGTACTGAGGGAGTGCCTCACTGCCAGAGTGACAGTACTGGGGGGGAGGGGGTGCTGCACAGTCAGAGGGACAGTATTGAACTGAATTGAATTGACTTGATTTCTTACATCCTTCATATACATGAGGAGTAAAAATCATTACATCTGTCTAAATATGCAATGTGCAATTTACAATAATTTATAATAAATAGCATGTACAACAGGACAAGCAATACAACATAGAAATACAATTGTATCAGCGTGAATTAATCAGTCTGATGGCCTGGTGGAAGAAGCTGTCCCAGAGCCTGTTGGTCCTGGCTCTTATGCTGCGATACCGCTTCCTGGATGGTAGCAGCTGGAACAGTTTGTGGTTGGGGGTGACAGGTCCCCAATGATCCTTCAGGCCCCTTTTACACACCTGTCTTTGTAAACGTCATGAATACTGGGAAGTTCACATCTATGGAGGCGCTGGGCTGTCCACTCCACTCTCTACAGAGTCCTGTGATTGAAGGAAGTACACTTGCCATAGCAGGCAGTGATGCAGCCAGTCAGGATGCTCTCAGTTGTGCCCCTGCAGAAAGTTCTTAGGATTTGAGGGCCCATACCAAACTTCTTTGACCGTCTGACCAGCTCCTTTGCTTTTACTGCATTGAGGGAGATGTTGTTTTCTTGACACCAGTGTGTCAGGGCGCTGATTTCTTCTCTGTAGGCAGCCTCATTATTATTTGAGATAAGGCCAATCACTGTAGTGTCGTCAACAAATTTTAGCAACACAAGGCAGGTTGAAAGCCAAGGTCTTTGAGTTTCTTGTCAAGCCTGGATGGGAATTATGGTGTTGAATGCTGAACTGTAGTCCAAGAACAGCATTCTTACACAAGAATGCCGCTCCTCCAGTTGCTGAAGAACAGTGTGTAGAGCTGTGGCTATTGCATCATTTGTCGATCGGTTGTGATGGTAACTGAATTTCAGGGGGTCTACTCTGGGTGGTAGCATGGTACTGAGGGAGTGTCACACTGTCAGAGGGTCAGTACTGTGAGAGTGTCACACTGTCAGAGGGACAGTACTGATGGAGTGTCACACTGTCAGAGGGACAGTACTGAGGGAGCATCACACTGTCAGAGGGACAGTACTGAGGGAGTGTCACACTGTCAGAGGGACAGTACTGAGGGAGTGTCACCCTGTCAGAGGGACAGTACCGAGGGAGTGTCACAATGTCAGAGGGACGGTACCGAGGGAGTGTCACACTGTTAGAGGGATAGTACTGAGCGAGTGTCACACTGTGAGAGGGACCGTACTGAGCGATAGTCACACTGTCAGAGGGACAGTACTGAGGGAGTATCACACTGTCAGATGAACAGTACTGAGGGAGTGTCTCTCTGTCAGAGCAACGGTACTAAGGGTGCGTCACACTGTAGGAGGGACAGTACTGAGGGAGTGTCACACTATCAGAGGGACAGTACTGAGGCAGTGTCACACTGTCAGAGGGACAGTACTGAGGGAGTGTCACACTGTCAGAGGGACAGTACTGAGGGAGTGTCACACTGTCAGAGGGTCAGTACTGAGAGAGTGTCACACTGTCAGAGGGTCAGTACTGAGAGAGTGTCACACTGTCATATGAACAGTACTGCGGGAGTGTCACACTCTCAGACAGACAGTACTGAGGGACTGTCACACAGTCAGAGGGACAGTGCTGAGGGAGTGTCACGCTGTCAGAGGGACAGTACTGAGGGAGTGTCACACTCTCAGAGGGACAGTACTGAGGGAGTGTCACACTGTCAGAGGAACAGTACTGTGGGAGTGTCACACTGTCAGAGGGTCAGCATTGAGGGAGTATCACACTGTCAGAGGGACAGTACTGAGGGAGTGTCATACTGTCAGAGGGACAGTACGGAGGGAGTATCACACTGTCAGAGGGACAGTACTGAGGAAGTGTCACACTGTCAGAGGGACAGTAATGAAGGAGTGTCAAACTGTCATAGAGACAGTTGTGTGGGAGTGTCACACTGTCAGAGGGACAGTACTGAGGGAGTGTCACACTGTCAGAGGAATAGTCCTGTGGGAGTGTCACACTGTCAGGGGGACAGTACTGAGGGTGTGTCAATCTGTCAGATGAACAGTACTGAGGGAGTGTCACTCTGTCAGAGCAACGGTACTAAGGGTGTGTCACACTGTCAGAGGGATAGTACTGAGGGAGTGTCACACTGTCAGAGGGACGGTACTGAGGGAGTGTCAATCTGTCAAATGAACAGTACTGAGGGAGTATCACTCTGTCAGAGCAACGGTACTAAGGGTGCGTCACACTGTCAGAGGGATAGTACTGAGGGACTGTCACACTGTCAGAGGGACGGTACTGAGGGAGTGTCACACTGTCAGAGGGACTGTACTGAGTGAGTGTCACACTGTCAGAGGGACAGTACTGAGTGAGTGTCATACTGTCAGAGGGACAGTACGGAGGGAGTATCACACTGTCAGAGGGACAGTACTGAGGAAGTGTCACACTGTCAGAGGGACAGTACTGAAGGAGTGTCAAACTGTCATAGAGACAGTTGTGTGGGAGTGTCACACTGTCAGAGGGACAGTACTGAGGGAGTGTCACACTGTCAGAGGAATAGTCCTGTGGGAGTGTCACACTGTCAGGGGGACAGTACTGAGGGTGTGTCAATCTGTCAGATGAACAGTACTGAGGGAGTGTCACTCTGTCAGAGGGACAGTACTGAGGGAGTGTCACACTGTCAGAGGGATAGTACTGAGGGAGTGTCACACTGTCAGAGGGACGGTACTGAGGGAGTGTCACACTGTCAGAGGGACTGTACTCAGTGAGTGTCACACTGTCAGAAGGACAGTACTGAGGGAGTGTCACGCTATCAGAGGGACAGTACTGAGGGAGTGTCACCCTGTCAGAGGGACAGTACCAAGGGAGTGTCACAATGTCAGAGGGACAGTACTGAGGGAGTGTCACACCGTCATAGAGACAGCTGTGAGGGACAGTACTGCGGGAGTGTCACACTGTCAGAGGGTCGGTACTGAGGGAGTGTCACACTGTCAGAGGGACAGTGCAGAGGGAGTGTCACACTGTCAGAGGGAGAGTACTCAGGGAGTGTCACACTGTCAGAGGGACAGCACTGAGGGAGTGTCACACTGTCAGAGGGACAGTACTGAGGGAGTGTCACACTGTCAGAGGGACAGTACTGAGGGAGTGTCACACTGTCAGAGGGACAGTGCAGAGGGAGTGTCACACTGTCAGAAGAACAGTGCAGAGGGAGCGCTGCACTCTCAGAAGGATAGTACTGACAGGAGGAGTTAGCTTATCACGTGTACATAGAGCGTAGGAGGTTATGGCTGCTCTTTGAGTTTCACAGGGTGCTGCTGCTACGTTTCTGGCTGCACTTTAGTCCCACATTCCCGACCTTTGGGCACCCAGTTCAGAAGAGGGAGAGGGGAGACATAAACCTGCTGGTGGGCTTGGTCCTGGGCCTGACCAGGCTGGCCATCCACGGGTCAAGGCAGCAGAATGTGGTGGGCGTTGCCTGAGCCAACGACCTTCCGCCTTTCCGAGGATCTGTCCATGCCCAGTGGGACAGTCCTGTCCCCACTGTCCTTGGAGCGGAAGCACGCAGTCACGGTGAGCACAATGGGGTTTTCCAAGAGAGAGGTAGTCCTCGCAATATAGACTGTTCTATTGACGGTAGTGACCATATAGTAATTTCAGAGAAACCGCTGCTTATAAAATATTGATTGTCTTGTGCCCATGTGTTGTAAATAAACTTTTATAGTTTTGATTTTTAAAAAGGGACAGTACTAATAGGAGGAGTCAGTATACCACGTATACATGGAATGTGAGAGGTTGCAGCCATGCTTTGAGTTTCTCAGAGCTGCTGCTGGGGTTCTGGCTGCACTTTAGTCCAACGCTCCCCATATATGGGCACCCACTTCGGAAAGGGATGGGGCGTGAGGAAGATATCCTGGTTGGCTTGATACTGGACCTGGCCAAGATGGCCATTCACCGGTCTTGGTGGAGGAAGGTGGAGGGCGCTGCCCAGAACGACTGCCTGCCCCATTTCCAAGGGTACAATCATGCCCGGCTGTCCTTGGAGAGGGAACATGAGGTCTTGTCAGGCACATTGAGGGACTTCCATGAATGTTGGTTCCCCCGCAGTGTACAATGTATTATAGACAATAAAAATCATATATTAATTTGAGTATACTTATTGTCTTCTGTATAGTCATTGTCTGTACCTTTGTGTATATGTGTTGAAAATAAACTTTTATAATTTTGTTTAAAAAAAAAGGGGACAGTACTGCGGGGGTGTCACACTGTCAGAGGGACAGTACTGAGGGAGTGTCACACTGTCAGAGGGACAGTACTGAGGGAGTGTCACACTGTCAGAGGGCCAGTACTGAGGGAGTGTCACACTGTCAGAGGGACAGTACTGAGGGAGTGTCGCTCTGTCACAGGAACAGTACTGAGGGAGTGTCACACTGTCAGAGGAACAGTACTGAGGGAGTGTCACACTGTCAGAGGGCCAGTACTGAGGGAGTGTCACACTGTCAGAGGGACAGTACTGAGGGAGTGTCACACTGTCAGAGGGCCAGTACTGAGGGAGCGTCACACTGTCAGAGGGACAGTACTGAGGGGCGTCACACTGTCAGAGGGACAGTACTGAGGGAGTGTCACACTGTCAGAGGAACACTACTGAGGGAGTGTCACACTGTCAGAGGGACAGTACTGAGGGACTCTCATACTGTCAGAGGGACAGTACTGAGGGAATGTCACACTGTCAGAGGGACTGTACTGAGGGAGTGTCACCCTGTCAGAGGGACAGTACCGAGGGAGTGTCACAATGTCAGAGGGACAGTACCGAGGGAGTGTCACAATATCAGAGGGACAGTACTGAGGGAGTGTCCCAATGTCAGAGGGCCAGTACTGAGGGAATGTCACACTGTCAGAGGGACAGTACTGAGGGAGTGTCACCCTGTCAGAGGGACAGTACTGAGGGAGTGTCACAATGTCAGAGGGACAGTACCGAGGGAGTGTCACACTGTCAGAGGAACGCTACTGATGGAGTGTCCCAATGTCAGAGGGACAGTACCGAGGGAGTGTATACTGTGAGAGGGACCGTACTGAGGGAGCGTCACAATGTCGGAGGGTCAGTACCGAGAGAGTGTCACAATGTCAGAGGGACAGTACCGAGGGAGTGTCACACTGTCAGAGTGAAAGTACTGAGGGAGTGTCACAATGTCAGAGGGTCAGTACCGAGAGAGTGTCACACTGTCAGAGGGACAGTACTGAGGGAGTGTCACACTGTCAGAGGGACAGTACTGAGGGAGGGTCACACTGTCAGAGGGACAGTGCAGAGGGAGTGTCAGACTGTCAGAGGGACAGTACTGAGAGAGTGTCACACTGTCAGAGGGACAGGTCTGACGGAGTATCACACTGTCAGAGGGACAGTACTGAGGGTGTCTCACACTGTCAGAGGAAAAGTACTGAGGGAGTGTCACACTGTCAGAGGGTCAGTACTGAGAGAGTGTCACACTGTCAGAGGGTCAGTAGTGAGGGAGTGTCACACTGTCAGAGGGACAGTACTGAGGGATTGTCACACTGTCAGAGGAACACTACTGATGGAGTGTCCCAATGTCAGAGGGACAGTACCGAGGGAGTGTATACTGTGAGAGGGACCGTACTGAGGGAGCGTCACAATGTCGGAGGGTCAGTACCGAGAGAGTGTCACAATGTCAGAGGGACAGTACCGAGGGAGTGTCACACTGTCAGAGTGAAAGTACTGAGGGAGTGTCACACTGTCAGAGGGACAGTACTGAGGGAGGGTCACACTGTCAGAGGGACAGTGCAGAGGGAGTGTCAGACTGTCAGAGGGACAGTACTGAGAGAGTGTCACACTGTCAGAGGGACAGTACTGAGAGAGTGTCACACTGTCAGAGGGACAGGTCTGACGGAGTATCACACTGTCAGAGGGACAGTACTGAGGGTGTCTCACACTGTCAGAGGAAAAGTACTGAGGGAGTGTCACACTGTCAGAGGGTCAGTACTGAGAGAGTGTCACACTGTCAGAGGGACAGTACTGAGGGAGTGTCACACTGTCATAGGGACAGTAGTGAGGGAGTGTCACACTGTCAGAGAGACAGTACTGTGGGAGTGTCACACTGTCAGAGGGTCAGTACTGAGAGAGTGTCACACTGTCAGAGGGACAGTACTGAGGGATTGTCACACTGTCTGAGGGACAGTACTGAGGGAGTGTTACACTGTCAGAGGGACAGTACTGAGGGAGAGTCACACTGTCAGAGGGACAGTACTGAGGAAGTGTCACACTGTCAGAGGGTCAGTACTGAGAGAGTGTCACACTGTCAGAGGGACAGGACTGAGGGAGTGTCACACTATCAGAGGGGCAGTACTGAGAGAGTGTCACACTGTCAGAGGGACAGTACTCAGGGAGTATCACACTGTCAGAGGGACAGTACTGAGGGAGTGTCACACTGTCAGGGGGACAGTACTGTGGGAGTGTTACACTGTCAGAGGGTCAGTAGTGAGGGAGTGTCACACTGTCAGAGGAACAGTACTGTGGGAGTGTCACACTGCCAGAGGGACAGTACTGAGGGAGTGTCACACTGTCAGAGGGACAGTACTGAGGGAGTGTCACACTGTCAGAGGGACAGCACTGAGAGAGTGTCAGACTGTCAGAGGGACAGTACTGAGAGAGTGTCACACTGTCAGAGGGACAGTACTGTGGGAGTGTCACACTGTCAGAGGGACAGTACTGACGGAGTATCACACTGTCAGAGGGACAGTACTGAGGGTGTCTCACACTGTCAAAGGAAAAGTACTGAGGGAGTGTCACACTGTCAGAGGGTCAGTACTGAGAGAGTGTCACACTGTCAGAGGGACAGTACTGAGGGAGTGTCACACTGTCATAGGGACAGCAGTGAGGGAGTGTCACACTGTCAGAGAGACAGTACTGAGAGACTGTCACACTGTCAGAGGGACAGCACTGAGGGAGTGTCACACTGTCAGAGGGACAGTACTGAGGGAGTGTCACACTGTTAGAGGGTCAGTAGTGAGGGAGTGTCACACTGTCAGAGGGACAGTACTGTGGGAGTGTCACACTGCCAGAGGGACAGTGCAGAGGGAGTGTCACACTGTCAGAGGGAGAGTAGTGAGGGAGTGTCACACTGTCAGAGAGACAGTACTGTGGGAGTGTCACACTGTCAGAGGGTCAGTAGTGAGGGAGTTTCACACTGTCAGAGAGACAGTACTGTGGGAGTGTCACACTGTCAGAGGGTCAGTACTGAGAGTGTGTCACACTGTCAGAGGGACAGTACTGTGGGAGTGTCACACTGTCAGAGGGACAGTACTGACGGAGTATCACACTGTCAGAGGGACAGTACTGAGGGTGTCTCACACTGTCAAAGGAAAAGTACTGAGGGAGTGTCACACTGTCAGAGGGTCAGTACTGAGAGAGTGTCACACTGTCAGAGGGACAGTACTGAGGGAGTGTCACACTGTCATAGGGACAGCAGTGAGGGAGTGTCACACTGTCAGAGAGACAGTACTGAGAGACTGTCACACTGTCAGAGGGACAGCACTGAGGGAGTGTCACACTGTCAGAGGGACAGTACTGAGGGAGTGTCACACTGTTAGAGGGTCAGTAGTGAGGGAGTGTCACACTGTCAGAGGGACAGTACTGTGGGAGTGTCACACTGCCAGAGGGACAGTGCAGAGGGAGTGTCACACTGTCAGAGGGAGAGTAGTGAGGGAGTGTCACACTGTCAGAGAGACAGTACTGTGGGAGTGTCACACTGTCAGAGGGTCAGTAGTGAGGGAGTTTCACACTGTCAGAGAGACAGTACTGTGGGAGTGTCACACTGTCAGAGGGTCAGTACTGAGAGTGTGTCACACTGTCAGAGGGACAGTACTGAGGGAGTGTCACACTGTCAAAGGGAGAGTAGTGAGGGAGTGTCACACTGTCAGAGGGACAGTGCAGAGGGAGTGTCACACTGTCAGAAGAACAGTGCAGTGGGAGCGCTGCACTCTCAGAAGGATAGTACTGACAGGAGGAGTTAGCTTATCACGTGTACATAGAGCGTAGGAGGTTATGGCTGCTCTTTGAGTTTCACAGGGTGCTGCTGCTACGTTTCTGGCTGCACTTTAGTCCCACATTCCCGACCTTTGGGCACCCAGTTCAGAAGAGGGAGAGGGGAGACATAAACCTGCTGGTGGGCTTGGTCCTGGGCCTGACCAGGCTGGCCATCCACGGGTCAAGGCAGCAGAATGTGGTGGGCGTTGCCTGAGCCAACGACCTTCCGCCTTTCCGAGGATCTGTCCATGCCCAGTGGGACAGTCCTGTCCCCACTGTCCTTGGAGCGGAAGCACGCAGTCACGGTGAGCACAATGGGGTTTTCCAAGAGAGAGGTAGTCCTCGCAATATAGACTGTTCTATTGACGGTAGTGACCATATAGTAATTTCAGAGAAACCGCTGCTTATAAAATATTGATTGTCTTGTGCCCATGTGTTGTAAATAAACTTTTATAGTTTTGATTTTTAAAAAGGGACAGTACTAATAGGAGGAGTCAGTATACCACGTATACATGGAATGTGAGAGGTTGCAGCCATGCTTTGAGTTTCTCAGAGCTGCTGCTGGGGTTCTGGCTGCACTTTAGTCCAACGCTCCCCATATATGGGCACCCACTTCGGAAAGGGATGGGGCGTGAGGAAGATATCCTGGTTGGCTTGATACTGGACCTGGCCAAGATGGCCATTCACCGGTCTTGGTGGAGGAAGGTGGAGGGCGCTGCCCAGAACGACTGCCTGCCCCATTTCCAAGGGTACAATCATGCCCGGCTGTCCTTGGAGAGGGAACATGAGGTCTTGTCAGGCACATTGAGGGACTTCCATGAATGTTGGTTCCCCCGCAGTGTACAATGTATTATAGACAATAAAAATCATATGTTAATTTGAGTATACTTATTGTCTTCTGTATAGTCATTGTCTGTACCTTTGTGTATATGTGTTGAAAATAAACTTTTATAATTTTGTTTAAAAAAAAAGGGGACAGTACTGAGGGAGTGTCACACTGTCAGAGGAACAGTACTGAGGGAGTGTCACACTGTCAAAGGGGCAGTACCGAGGGAGTGTCACACTGTCAGAGGGACAGTACTGAGGGAGTGTCACACTGTCAGATGGACAGTACTGAGCGGGTGTCACACTGTCAGAGGGACAGTACTGAGGGAGTGTCACACTGTCAGAGGGCCAGTACTGAGGGAGTGTCACACTGTCAGAGGGACAGTACTGAGGGAGTGTCACACTGTCAGAGGGACAGAACTGAGGGAGTGTCACACTGTCAGAGGGACAGAACTGAGGGAGTGTCACACTGTCAGAGGGACAGTACTGAGGGAGTGTCACACTGTCAGAGGGACAGTACTGAGGGAGTGTCACACTGTCAGAGGGACAGTACTGAGGGAGTGTCACACTGTCAGAGGGACAGTACTGAGGGAGTGTCACACTGTCAGAGGGACAGAACTGAGGGAGTGTCACACTGTCAGAGGGACAGTACTGAGGGAGTGTCATACTGTCAGAGGGACAGTACTGAGGGAGTGTCACACTGTCAGAGGGACAGTACTGAGGGAGTGTCACACTGTCAGAGGGACAGAACTGAGGGAGTGTCACACTGTCAGAGGGACAGTACTGAGGGAGTGTCACACTGTCAGAGGGACAGTACTGAGGGAGTGTCACACTGTCAGAGGGACAGCACTGAGAGAGTGTCACACTGTCAGAGGGACAGAACTGAGGGAGTGTCACACTGTCAGAGGGACAGTACCGAGGGAGTGTCACACTGTCAGAGGGACAGTACCGAGGGAGTGTCACACTGTCAGAGGGACAGTACCGAGGGAGTGTCACACTGTCAGAGGGACAGTACCGAGGGAGTGTCACACTGTCAGAGGGACAGTACCGAGGGAGTGTCACACTGTCAGAGGGACAGTACCGAGGGAGTGTCACACTGTCAGAGGGACAGAACCGAGGGAGTGTCACACTGTCAGAGGGACAGTACCGAGGGAGTGTCACACTGTCAGAGGGACAGTACTGAGGGAGTGTCACACTGTCAGAGGGACAGTACCGAGGGAGCGTCACACTGTCAGAGGGACAGTACTGAGGGAGTGTCACACTGTCAGAGGGACAGTACTGAGGGAGTGTCACCCTGTCAGAGGGACAGTACCGAGGGAGTGTCACAATGTCAGAGGGACAGTACCGAGGGAGTGTCACACTGTGAGAGGGACCGTACTGAGGGATAGTCACACTGTCAGAGGGACAGTACTGAGGGAGTATCACACTGTCAGATGAACAGTACTGAGGGAGTGTCTCTCTGTCAGAGCAACGGTACTAAGGGTGCGTCACACTGTCAGCGGGACAGTACTGAGGGAGTGTCACACTCTCAGAGGGACAGTACTGAGGGAGTGTCACCCTGTCAGAGGGACAGTACCGAAGGAGTGTCACACTGTCAGAGGGACAGTACTGAGGGAGTGTCACAATGTCAGAGGGTCAGTACCAAGAGAGTATCACACTGTCAGAGGGTCAGTACTGAGGGAGTGTCACACTGTCAGAGGGACAGTACTGAGAGAGTGTCACACTGTCTGAGGGACAGTACTGAGGGAGTGCCACACTGTCAGAGGAAAAGTACTGAGGGAGTGTCATACTGTCAGAGGGTCAGTACTGAGAGAGTGTCACACTGTCAGAGGGACAGGACTGAGAGGGTGTCACACTGTCAGAGGGACAGTACTGAGAGAGTGTCACACTGTCAGAGGGTCAGTACTGAGAGAGTGTCACACTGTCAGAGGGACAGTACTGAGTCAGTGTCACACTGTCTGAGGGACAGTACTGAGGGAGTGTCACACTCTCAGAGAGACAGTACTGAGAGACTGTCACACTGTCAGAGGGTCAGTACTGAGAGAGTGTCACACTGTCAGAGGGACAGGACTGAGGGAGTGTCACACTGTCTGAGGGACAGTACTGAGGGAGTGTCACACTGTCAGAGGGATAGTATTGAGGGAGTGCCGCACAAATGATAATGGAATACCTCAGTATCAGTTCTATAACTCTCTCAATGAAAACTTGGACCAAGATTCTAAGTTGAACCTGAAATCTTACCCCTCATGATTTATAATCGTTATTAATGTCGCCCCTTTCAGGTAAAACCGTGCCAGCCAGTCCAGTCTCTGCTTATAACTCAAACCCTCTCAACCCCGTGACATCCTCAAGAATCTTTCCTGCATTCTCTCCAGCTTAATGACATCCTTCCTATAGGTGGGTGACTGGAACATTGTAAAATGCTCCAAGTGTAATCCACCAGCACCTTTTACAGTTTTAAAATAACTTTCTAACTTTTGCATTCACTGTCCTGACCATTAAGGTCCAATGTACCAAACACCTCCTTCACCAATTTGTGTCAATTTCCAGTTCCCTTCTGATTGATTGGGGCCCAGTTCCTCTTTCATGTGTCCTTGTTTTCAAAGCTCTCTTTAAAATGCCCAGTACAACATTAAAAATTAATGAATTAGAAGCGTGTGGGATTACTAATGGGAATAACATGGCACAGTCTGGGAATCTTCTTGACTTTCACACTGATGTTGGAACCACAGCAGTTTGCTGGAGATTCATTGTAACTATTTTCTTTTTCAGTCAAAGGGCGGAAAACTGACAAAATATGCTGGATCTGAGAACATTCAGAAAGGTGTACTTCCTCCTGCCTCTTCTTCAAGGTACATTAGCAGCAGCTCAGGCATGTTTACAGGGGACAGTCTGTGCACAGGGATAATGGCAGTGAAGTGTGATGGGTCTGAGATTTCAGCACACACCCAGTGGGTCTAGTCTGGCTGGGGTATCACTCACCAGGGTACTCAGGGCTGAGTTGGAGGCCAGGCCATGTGTTCGGCTGGTTAGCTGAATGAGTCAAGAGTCGTATAACACATAAACAGGCTCTTCAGCCCAAATGGTTCCTGCTGAACAAGATTCCCATCTAAATTAGTCACAAGCACAAGAGCTTCTGCAGATGCTGGAAATCTTGAGCACAAAGTGTTGAAGGAGCTCAGCAGGTCAGCAAGAATAAACATTTTTGACAGAGAACATACATCTAAACATTTGGCCACCTCTGCCCCATATCCTTCTAAACATCTCCTCTTCATATTTCTGCACATATGTTGTCAATCTACCTGCCTCAACAACTTCCTCTGGCACCTTGTTCCTCATGGAGTGGATGTGGACCGGATGTTTCCTGTAGTGGTGGAGTCAAGGACCAGAGGGCACTAACTCTGAGCAGAATCATTCCTTTAGAACAGAGAAGAGGAGGGAATTCTTTAGCTAGAGTGTGGTGAATGAGTAGAGTTAATTGCCACAGACAGCTATGGAGGTTAATGCATTAGGTGTATTTAAAGCAGTTTGATATGTTCTTGATTAGTAAGGACCTCAAAGCTTGCAGGGAGAAACACAAGAATGGGGTTAAGAAGGATAATAAGCTAGTCGTGATAGAATGGTGGTGCAAACTCGATGGGCTGAATAGCCTAATTCTGCTCCTATGGCTTATGGTCTTACATATGGACCAGTTTTGGGGTGAAGAATTCGTACCTCAGGCCCCTACTAAATTTCTTCAATATCACTTTCAACCTGTGCCTCTGTGGACTTGATTTCCCAACCCTGGGAAACTGACTGTCTATTCACCCTACTCGGACTATGTACGTTATAATTTCATACACCTCTGTATGATTCACCTCAGTCTCATGTACTCCAGTGAAGAATGTCCCGACCAGTTCAACCTCTCTCTGTCTCTCATAAGGCCAGTGGAAGCAGCTTTAAGAACTTTAACGAGTGGGAATTGGATCAGTCGAGGCTGGAACGTGTGGATCAGTGGGGCAAGAGCTTGTGGCTCGATAAGAGGAGTTAGTGACAACTCAACAGTGTCGGTTCACAGTCTTCCCGGCATAGTGGAAATGTGTGAAACCACAATGCTGAGCCGTTCTCAGAATTAGACTGATTAGGTGCTTGATATCACATGTCAGCAATTAGCCCCCATGGTTCAAAGTTCAAAGTGCATTTATTATCAAAGCATGTATACTATATACAATCTTGAGATACGTCTGCTACCAACAGCTACAAAACAAAGAAAGCCAATGGAACCCATTTTAAAAAGATGACAAACAGCCGATGCGCGGGTCGGTGGGAAACACATCGTTCAAACAATAAAAGTAAGCAAATCATATTCAGAACTGAAGATCTGGAAAGTGAGTCCACAGCCACCGGAGTAGCCCTGGATCATCATCCCGTGCAGTTATTCAGAAGGAGGGTGTCTCAGTAGGTAAGGAGGGTGTCTCAGTAGGTGAGGAGGGAGGGGCCGCTGCTAACGTTGTTTCTGGGGAGCTTGACAAAGTTGTAGAGGTGGGAAGCCCCCGACGACTCGTGCCCTTCGTTCAAACTCCAGGAGGATCAGTGGGGTGTCTGCTCCGAGATCGGATTATACGGTACCGGGTGGTGGCGGTGAGTGGGAGACCTGCCCTGTCCTGCCCCAAGACCTGGCTCTAGGTGGGATTTTGGATCCAGCAATAGCGGGGCCTTCCTACCCGTGTTGAGACCTCGCGATGCGCTCAGTGAGAGGAGTGAGGTAGGCACGTCGGACAGAGGCGACAGCTGCTGGAGGAAGATGCAGTCGCTGGATTTGGTGCGGGGTGTGGGAACTCTGAGGGATCTGATCCACTTATCCCGAGAGGCTAGTCTGTTCGTCGTCTTTCTCTCCCTTGACCAGGAGAAAGCGTTTGACAGGGTGAGCCATGAGTATATTTTTGCGACTCTGCACACGCTCGGGCTCCAGCTACATTTTGTATCCCGTGTCCGACTGATGTGCCTTGTTAAAGTCAACGGGTCCTTGACAGCGCTCCTGCGCTGGGAGGGGGTACATCAGGGATGCCACATTGTCGGAGCAGTTGTACTCTGTTTGCGCGGACCCATATCAGTGCCATCTCTGTGAGAGGTTATCGGGCTTTGTTTTATGCGAACCAAACGTCGAAGTTGTCCTTACAGGTTATGCTGATAACGTTCTACTCATGGTCACTGACACTGCTGGCTTGCAGAGAATGCAAGACTGCCAGAAGATCTTCTCGACCGCGTCCTCTGCAAGAGACAACTGGGAAAAGTGCGCCGGCCTCTTGGGCGTCAGTGACAGGTGGACTCCCTGCCGGAGCCGTTATCATACGTTGAATGGAGTACCGTGCACCTCCTCTACTTGGAGGTCTACCTGGGCTGCGCTGAGGAAGCCTGGCGAACTGGCGGGACTTAAAGACAATGATCTCTGCCCAGCTGTGATGCTGGTCGAGAATACTTCATTCAATTTCATACCGGTGAAGGGAACCACTAATAAATCAATTGGTTGCTTCCATGATCGCTTTTCTGGTCACTTTCGTCCCGCCCATTGCTTTTGTCTCCAGGACCCAGGCAAGGCTGGTGGACTTGTGGGGCAATAGAAGGCACTGGGTGTTTGCTGGGGTCCTGGATCTTCTAGTTGCGGAGGGCGGTCAGTCTTTGGTGCGCGTACGTACGCAGCGAGCAGCTGTCTGCTTCAGGATTGTGCAGCGATATCTCCACACCGAGCACCCTACGAGATAGCATGCTCTGGCGCCGCACTTTCTCCACTGGGGACATTGCCTGCTGGAGGTAACGCGATGTCAAACGGCAGGCATCTGTGGGAGCTGCCCCGGTTTTATTGAGAGCTGTTGCGAGAAAGGGGTGAAGTAACCTCTAGTCAGGGTTCTCCCGCCCCAACGGGGGCTGGAGCTCTCTGTGGGAGTGGGATCTGCCCCAACCCCATTATGATGGCTGTCACGGAGGCTTTGGTGTGTGGAGGATCCCGACTGTGCGCACACTTGATCAGACGGAATTGCTCATCGGACCACAATGTACGAGATTCCTCTCTTGAGAGGGGCACAGATATCGTGACCGTCTTGGAGCGATGTCCACCTTGCCAGCCCTGATGCGCCGAGGCAGTTCTTATGAAGGCCACTTTTCACTTATTTTTCTTCTTCTGAGGACGAGACTCCCGGTGGTGGTCTGCTTACCATTCAGTAGCGGAGGAGGTCCCCAGTGGAAATCTCTTAATGTAGGGTCCCTTTCCCTGTATAGTGGGGAACCGGGGTGGAAGGCCCCGCACAGGGCAGTACCAGGTATTCAAGTCGCTTCATTGACACCTGTCCATTTTGTGACCAGGAGTCAAGGTATCACGCTTGTATGGAAGGTGAGAGGTTGCAGCCTCTATCTGAATATCTGAAGGGACTGTGCCTCAGGTTTTCCGTACACTTCAGCTCCGCGCTCCTGACATTCAGGCACCCAATACCGCAGAGGGTGGGTCGCTCAGAGGATTTAATGGTGGGCTTGCTCCTGGACTTGGCCAAGATGGCCATTCAGGGGTCCATGCGGTGGCATTTGAGGGCTCTGCCCGGGACAAACTTCCTGTCCCTTTTCCGGGGTACGTTCGAGTCCAACTGTCATCGGAGAGAGGATGCAGTTACCAGGGTACAGTGGGAGATTTCCGGGAACGGTACCCGCCAAAGAATTGGCCGACTTACAGGCAGTAATAAGAATATTTTAATTTGAACTTGTTCGCTGTCTTGTAAATCCTTTATGTTTGTATTTCAGTATTTTTTGTGTTTTGTAAAAGAAAAGGGGTGGTGCAGAATGAACACTACACTGTGGACAGTGAAGCCTCTGTGAGTTACGCGTTCAGAATCACGCGTTGTTAAAGGCGATTTTATTGTCGGATGCACACGTCCACGTATAGACAGGCGCGTTGAAAAACTTACTTACAGCAGCAGCGCAGGCACATCACATCAGATAGACAACATACAGAAGAAAAACATAAATTATACACAATTTTACAAGAAGGAATAGTTAAAACAAAATAAGTCAATTGTAATGCAAAGTAGTCATACTCGCTGAGTGATTACGTTTGCTGAACAATGAAATGGTTGTAGGGAGCAGCTGTTCCTGAACATGATGATGTGGGACTTGGGGCTTCTGTACCTCCTGCCCGGTGGAGGCTGTGAGAAAATGTCACGGCCCGGATGGTAGGGATGTTTGACGAAGTGCATTGCTTTGTTGAGGAGGGGCCAGTTGAAAATACTACGGATGGTCGGGAGGAAAGAACCCGTGATGTATTGTGCTACGTCCACTATTCTCTGTAGCTTCTTACATTCATGCAGATTCAAATCGCTGTGATGTACCGTAAAGTTACACATTGACTGGGCTGCCGTATCAGCAGGACTTTGCAGTGGAATTGTTGCATTGTTCAAAGGGACGGGCTATGAGAATGCTGCACTGTGGTAGGGACAGAAGTAAGGCAGCGACATATGGTCAGGGGCCAGTACTGAGGGTATGCTGACCTATTGGAGTGGTTTGTAGAGCGATAAACTGCACGCAATGAATGGCATTAATGGACGAAAGCATTGGGCCATTAGGGTTGGGCAGAACAGATGGAATACCTCACTCACTCCTCGACGGGATCGTGGCTCCGTGAGTTCTGTGATTTGGTTGGGGTTAGTATTGGGTAAAGTCAGTGTAGATCCTTGTTCCAGTCTATCTGTCACCGGCATCTGTGGTTCTGGATCGTAGGCATGTCTGCACGAGAGGGTGCATCCTTGTATCTGTGAGAGTCATACTGATCCTCATTCATTCCTGGATCCCAAAAGATCTAATGTAGCAGATGGAAGGAAGGAGAAGTGACATGTTGAATTGCACACGGGAAATGGTTCCCAACGGAGGAGAGGAAACTAGTTTTGTGCACTCCAATTCTTTTTATCGTGTTAGATGACAGCCTTGTCTTCTGTTCTTCCTGACAGTGCTAGACCAACTCCATTAGTTCTGAGACCAATGAGGCAATACAGAATTAATCTGGTCCCCGCACCCACGCCCCGACTAACAGGTCCCCTCATTCCGTGAGGAGGCCTGGTGGGTTTCCTTGTGTCTCCCATACTTAGTACACACTATGTCCACAGTGCAGGAGTGATACAGGGGATGGATATCAAGTCTGGTGTGTTCACAAGCCGTCCATGACCAAATATTGTTCATTCTCTCCTCAGCCGCCGTGTCGAAGGAGTGGTCAGCTGACACACCATCACATGTGACAGCACAGAGAGGCTTGTGTGCCCGGATTCCATGCCACTACCGTTATCCATTACGTCTGGATAAAAAGTCAAGGACTGGTATTTGGTATAACAGTGAAGAACCGAAAATTCGTTATATAGTCTTACACTCCACTAATCACAGTATTGAGACACTGAAGTTTCGTGATCGGACCCGTCTGTCTGGAGACTTGAAAGACGGTGACTGTTCCCTGGTTATCGACGACATCACACAGGAAGATGAAGGGCCATACTTTTTCAGGATTGACTTTGACAGAGTGAAACGTCACAACTATCTCCCTGCTACGCAGCTCCATGTTTCTGGTATGTGTTCTGTACGGTTACTAAATAGCAGACATTCAATAATCAGCACGGAATGATAGAAACCTTTCCTTGGTCCATATTCACATCGTCACAACTCCCGATTGTCAGGAAACTTCAAATTCATTCCCAGTGCAGCCTCTGTATTTTCAGCTCATTGACTGTTACTGTATTATCAAAGTCAATCTATGTTTCCAATCATATTGAAGTACAACTGACTTGGACACGAGTGGTTTTCAGAGTTACGTGCAGTTTCTTATCGAATTGGGCCCCTCTGCATGTGACAGTGTTCGGCTTCCCACCGATCCTCCACTCCGTCTCCATCTCCATCCCGACCATCCGCACATCCTTCCTTTTTATCATCATCTGTATTTCATCCACCATCCAGAACATGCCCTGATGTCATTACTAACAAGGGGCATGAGGTACAGAAGCCTTACGTCCCACACCATCCAGTTCAGGAACAGCTATTACACTTCAAACACCAGTCTCCTGAAATGGTGTGGGTAACTTCAAACACCACAACTCCGAACTGATTCCATCACCTACAGGCTCACTTTTAAGGACTCTTCACAACTTATGTTCTCAGTACTGATTTTTTTTTTAATTATCCCTTTTTCTTCTGCACATTGGTTGGTGTCAGTCTTTGTCTGCTTATGTCTAGATTATTGTAAGTTCTATTCTATTTTTTCCCTGTAAATGCCTGCAAGAAAATGAATCTCAGGATAGTAGAGTATATGGTAACAACATGTTTATGTACCTTGTGACTGAATTTACTTTGAACTTTTTGAACTCATCTCCACCACGACTAAGTCCACTTGGCCCATATCTCACTGTCTGGGGAAGGATGGACCCCACTGGATGTATCAGTGACTGTGTGATATTGTGGCTCTCAGTGGAGGACTCTGTTTCCCATTTCCCCTCTCAACAGCTTTCAGAACAGTAACGACCACCACACTGTTCAACTTTCCCTCACACTGTACCCTCATTGTTCAGGGATCATCCTGTAAACATCCTTTCTCTTGTGGAACTGGGATTTCTATCTGAACTGATGTATCTGGTGATATTGAACTAAAAGGATCTATTTCTCTGTGTTAGATTTCACAGATAAACCCACAATATTCGCTGCTGAACTTGTTGAAGGAAAGTCTGTGAACATAAGCTGCATCTTCAACACCACGTGTGATGGAACTTCAGCCACCTTAACCTGGGTCAGCCCCACTGATGTAGCACCATCAGTCTCAAGCAGCGTAACTCGGTGGCACGACACTCTGACATACACTTCTGTCCTGACCATGACCCCAGCGCTCAAACACCACGGGCAGGGTCTCACCTGCAGAGTCAGATACCCATCTGTTTCATCGGAGCAGACCATCACACTAACTGTGCAGTGTAAGTATGGGGATCAGTTATCATTCAGATACAGCGATGCTCCGCAGAGTACATAGAAATATGCCGCAAATTTCAGTATGAGGATAACGAAAGTTTACTTAGTGACAAACATTGCCCTGAATATCACTGAGAACTCCCATTTGAAGAGGCTCATCATCTTTTCACGGATGCTGAGGGCCGCTGGGCTCTAAATTTACCAACTCATCTGATAGTAGAGTCCTGCAACATCGTTCTCCTAGCAATGCAGCTTTCTCAGCGCATTGCCCCCCACTCCCACTTCGGGGCAGGGTTGGTTCACCCGCTCACTGCCACCATGCGTTATCGTAAACAGCGAAC